>NC_069502.1:993333212-993435437 GCF_027579735.1 Bombina bombina
TCAGCGGTAGAGTCCATGGAGGAAGGGATGACATGTCCACCAGATCTGCATACCAAGTCCTGCATGGCCACGCAGGTGCTATCAAAATCACCGAAGCTCTCTCCTGCTTGATCTTGGCAATCAGACAAGGGAGCAGAGAAAACGGTGGAAGCTTGGCGTTCTGACGAGACGCCATGAGATCCAATTCTGGTTTGAACCAACGTTGAATCAACTGTGCAAACACTTCCGGATGGAGTTCCCACTCCCCCGGATGAAAAGTCTGCCGACTTAGAAAAACCGCCTCCCAGTTCTCTACTCCTGGGATATGGATAGCTGATAGATGGTAAGAGTGAACCTCTGCCCATAGAATTATTTTTGAAACCTCTAACATTGCAAGGGAACTCCTTGTTCCCCCTTGATGGTTGATGTAGGCTACAGTCGTGATATTGTCCAACTGAAATCTGATGAACCTGACCGCAGCAAGCTGAGGCCAAGCCTGAAGAGCATTAAATATCGCTCTTAGTTCCAGAATGTTTATCGGAAGGAGTGTCTCCTCCTGAGTCCACGAGCCCTGAACCTTCAGGGAGTTCCAGACTGCACCCCAGCCCAGAAGGCTGGCATCTGTCATTACTATAGTCCAGTCTGGCCTGCGGAAGCTCATCCCCTTGGACAGATGGACCTGAGATAGCCACCAGAGAAGAGAATCCCTGGTTTCTTGATCCAGATTTAGTAGAGGGGACAAATCTGTGTAATCCCCATTCCACTGACTGAGCATGCAAAGTTGCAGCGGTCTGAGATGTAGGCGGGCAAACGGTACTATGTCCATTGCCGCTACCATTAAACCGATTACTTCCATACACTGAGCCACAGAAGGACGAGAAGTGGAATAAAGAACACTGCAAGAGTCTAGAAGTTTTGACAATCTGGCCTTTGTTAGGTAAATCTTCATTTCTACCGAATCTATCAGAGTCCCTAGGAATGAAACTTTTGTTAGAGGTGATAGAGAGCTCTTTTCTTCGTTCACCTTCCACCCATGGGACCTCAGAAATGCCAGAACAATGCCCGTGTGGGACCTGGCAACTTGAAAAGTCGACGCCTGTATCAGAATGTCGTCTAAGTAAGGGGCTACTGCTATACCCCGCGGCCTTAGGACCGCTAGAAGGGACCCTAGAACCTTTGTTAAGATTCTTGGTGCCGTGGCCAACCCGAAGGGAAGAGCCACAAACTGGTAGTGCCTGTCTAGAAAGGCAAACCTGAGAAAATGATGATGATCTTTGTGTATCGGGATGTGAAGATAAGCATCCTTTAGGTCTACGGTAGTCATATAGTGACCCTCCTGGATCATAGGAAGGATGGTTCGAATAGTCTCCATCTTGAAGGATGGAACTCTGAGAAATTTGTTTAAGATTTTGAGATCTAAGATTGGTCTGAATGTTCCCTCATTCTTGGGAACTACAAACAGATTTGAATAGAAGCCCTGACCCTGTTCCTCCTGCGGAACTGGGTGGATCACTCCCATAATTAGAAGGTCTTGAACACAATGTAAGAATGCCTCTCTTTTTATCTGGTTTGCAGATAAAAGTGAGAGATGCAATCTCCCTTTTGGGGGAGAGGTTTTGAATTCCAAAAGATAACCCTTGGACACAATTTCCAATGCCCAGGGATCCTGGACATCTCTTGCCCAAGCCTGGGCGAAGAGAGAGAGTCTGCCCCCAACTAGATGTAGACATATCAGAATCAGATTGAAGTATCTTCCCTGAATCAGAAAATTCACCCACAGATTGAAGCTCCCCTGCTTCAGCTTCAGTATAATGTGAGGGTGTATCAGACATAGCTACTAAAGCGTCAGAGAGCTCTGTATTTATTCTAGTCCCAGAGCTGTCTCACTTTCCTGGCAATCCTGGCAGTTTAGATAATACCTCTGCAAGGGTATGATTCATAACTGCCGCCATGTCTTGCAAGGTATACGCAATGGGCGCGCTAGATGTACTAGGCGTCCCCTGAGCGGGATTTATAGGAACTGACACGTGGGGAGAGTTAGACGGCATAACTTCCTCCTTGTCAATTTCTTCTGGTGATAAATTTTTTAAAGCCAGAATATGGTCTTTGTAATCTATAGTAAAATCAGTGCATTTGGTACAAATTCTAAGAGGGGGTTCCACAATGGCTTCTAAACATAATGAACAATAAGTTTCCTATATGTCAGACATGTTTAAAAAGACTAGTAATGAGATCAGCAAGCTTGGAAAACACTTTAATAACTGTGAACAAGCAGAAAATAAAAACGGTACTGTGCCTTTAAGAGAAAAAAACAATCACAGAAACTGCAAAACAGTGAAAAAAGCCATAAATCTTACGAAATTTTTACAGTGTGTATAATAGGCTAAAAGAGCATTGCACCCACTTGCAAATGGAGGATTAACCCCTTAGTTTCAAAACCGGATCAAAAAAACGATATAAACGTTTTTAAACAGTCACACAAAACTGCCACAGCTCTACTGTGGCCCTACCTGCCCATACAACGACTTTGGAAGGCACAAAAACCCTTTAGAGAGGTCCTAAATGTTCAGGGGACTCCTTCAGGGAAGCTGGATGTCTCAAACTGCAAAAACGAATGCACAATTTAGGCCGAAAATAGGCCCCTCCCAGCCTGTACTCACAGTGAAAGGGCCTAAAAAAAACTATCCCTAGGCAAAATCTAGTCAGCCATGTGGAAAAAACTGGGCCCCAGAATAAAGTTTTATGAACCAATATGTAATAAACGTTCATACACCATCAGCAAACGTTATATCTATTCAGTAATGTGAGTAAATAAAAAAAACAGAATTTATGCTTACCTGATAAATTACTTTCTCCAACGGTGTGTCCGGTCCACGGCGTCATCCTTACTTGTGGGATATTCTCTTCCCCAACAGGAAATGGCAAAGAGCCCAGCAAAGCTGGTCACATGATCCCTCCTAGGCTCCGCCTACCCCAGTCATTCGACCCACGTACAGGAGGAAATATGCATAGGAGAAACCATATGATACCGTGGTGACTGTAGTTAGAGAAAATAATTCATCAGACCTGATTAAAAAAACCAGGGCGGGCCGTGGACCGGACACACCGTTGGAGAAAGTAATTTATCAGGTAAGAATAAATTCTGTTTTCTCCAACATAGGTGTGTCCGGTCCACGGCGTCATCCTTACTTGTGGGAACCAATACCAAAGCTTTAGGACACGGATGAAGGGAGGGAGCAAATCAGGTCACCTAAATGGAAGGCACCACGGCTTGCAAAACCTTTCTCCCAAAAATAGCCTCCGAAGAAGCAAAAGTATCAAATTTGTAAAATTTGGCAAAAGTGTGCAGTGAAGACCAAGTCGCTGCCTTACATATCTGGTCAACAGAAGCCTCGTTCTTGAAGGCCCATGTGGAAGCCACAGCCCTAGTGGAGTGAGCTGTGATTCTTTCAGGAGGCTGCCGTCCGGCAGTCTCATAAGCAAATCGGATAATGCTTTTAAGCCAAAAAGAAAGAGAGGTAGAAGTTGCTTTTTGACCTCTCCTTTTACCAGAATAAACAACAAACAAAGAAGATGTTTGTCTGAAATCTTTAGTAGTCTCTAAATAGAATTTTAGAGAACGGACTACGTCCAAATTGTGTAACAAACGTTCCTTCTTTGAAACTGGATTCGGACACAAAGAAGGTACAACTATCTCCTGGTTAATATTTTTGTTGGAAACAACTTTCGGAAGAAAACCAGGCTTAGTACGCAAAACCACCTTATCTGCATGGAACACCAGATAGGGCGGAGAACACTGCAGAGCAGATAACTCTGAAACTCTTCTAGCAGAAGAAATTGCAACCAAAAACAAAACTTTCCAAGATAATAACTTAATATCTACGGAATGTAAGGGTTCAAACGGAACCCCTTGAAGAACTGAAAGAACTAGATTTAGACTCCAGGGAGGAGTCAAAGGTCTGTAAACAGGCTTGATTCTAACCAGAGCCTGAACAAATGCTTGAACATCTGGCACAGCTGCCAGTCTTTTGTGAAGTAAAACAGATAAAGCAGAGATCTGTCCCTTCAGAGAACTTGCAGATAATCCTTTCTCCAAACCTTCTTGTAGAAAGGATAGAATCTTAGGAATTTTTATCTTGTTCCATGGGAATCCTTTAGATTCACACCAACAGATATATTTTTTCCATATTTTATGGTAAATTTTTCTAGTTACAGGCTTTCTAGCCTGAATCATAGTATCTATTACAGAATCTGAAAACCCACGCTTTGATAAAATCAAGCGTTCAATCTCCAAGCCGTCAGTTGGAGGGAGACCAGATTCGGATGTTCGAATGGACCTTGAACAAGAAGGTCCTGTCTCAAAGGTAGCTTCCATGGTGGAGCCGATGACATATTCACCAGGTCTGCATACCAAGTCCTGCGTGGCCACGCAGGAGCTATCAAGATCACCGAAGCCCTCTCCTGATTGATCCTGGCTACCAGCCTGGGAATGAGAGGAAACGGTGGGAATACATAAGCTAGGTTGAAGGTCCAAGGTGCTACTAGTGCATCTACTAGAGTCGCCTTGGGATCCCTGGATCTGGACCTGTAGCAAGGAACCTTGAAGTTCTGACGAGACGCCATCAGATCCATGTCTGGAATGCCCCATAATTGAGTTATTTGGGCAAAGATTTCCGGATGGAGTTCCCACTCCCCCTGATGGAATGTCTGACGACTCAGAAAATCCGCTTCCCAATTTTCCACTCCTGGGATGTGGATTGCAGACAAGTGGCAGGAGTGATTCTCCGCCCATTGAATTATCTTGGTCACTTCCTCCATCGCCAGGGAACTCCTTGTTCCCCCCTGATGGTTGATATATGCAACAGTCGTCATGTTGTCTGATTGAAACCTTATGAATTTGGCCTTTGCTAGTTGAGGCCAAGCTTTGAGAGCATTGAATATCGCTCTCAGTTCCAGAATGTTTATCGGGAGAAGAGATTCTTCCCGAGACCATAGACCCTGAGCTTTCAGGGGTTCCCAGACCGCGCCCCAGCCCACCAGACTGGCGTCGGTCGTGACAATGACCCACTCTGGTCTGCAGAAGCTCATTCCCTGCGACAGGTTGTCCAGGATCAGCCACCAACGGAGTGAATCTCTGGTCTTTTGATCTACTTGAATCGTCGGAGACAAGTCTGTATAATCCCCATTCCACTGTCTGAGCATGCACAGTTGTAATGGTCTTAGATGAATTCGTGCAAAAGGAACTATGTCCATTGCTGCAACCATCAATCCTATTACTTCCATGCACTACCCTATGGAAGGACGAAGAACAGAATGAAGTACTTGACAATAGCTTAGAATTTTTGATTTTCTGACCTCTGTCAGAAAAAACCTCATTTCTAAGGAATCTATTATTGTTCCCAAGAAGGGAACTCTTGTTGACGGGGACAGAGAACTTTTTTCTATGTTCACTTTCCATCCGTGAGATCTGAGAAAGGCTAGGACGATGTCCGTATGAGCCTTTGCTTTTGACAGAGACGACGCTTGAATCAGGATGTCGTCCAAGTAAGGTACTACTGCAATGCCCCTTGGTCTTAGAACCGCTAGAAGGGACCCTAGTACCTTTGTGAAAATTCTCGGAGCAGTGGCTAATCCGAATGGAAGTGCCACAAACTGGTAATGCTTGTCCAGAAAAGCGAACCTTAGGAACTGATGATGTTCCTTGTGGATAGGAATATGTAGGTACGCATCCTTTAAATCCACCGTGGTCATAAATTGACCTTCCTGGATGGTGGGAAGGATCGTTCGAATGGTTTCCATTTCGAACGATGGAACCCTGAGAAATTTGTTTAGGATCTTGAGATCTAAAATTGGTCTGAATGTTCCCTCTTTTTTGGGAACTATGAACAGGTTGGAGTAAAACCCCATCCCTTGTTCTCTTATTGGAACTGGATGAATTACTCCCATCTTTAACAGGTCTTCTACACAATGTAAGAATGCCTGTCTTTTTATTTGGTTTGAAGATAATTGAGACCTGTGGAACCTTCCCCTTGGGGGTAGTTCCTTGAATTCCAGGAGATAACCTTGAGAAACTATTTCTAGTGCCCAAGGATCCTGAACATCTCTTGCCCAAGCCTGAGCAAAGAGAGAAAGTCTGCCCCCCACCAGATCCGGTCCCGGATCGGGGGCCATCCCTTCATGCTGTTTTGGTAGCAGTGGCAGGCTTCTTGGCCTGCTTACCCTTGTTCCAGCCTTGCATCGGTCTCCAGGCTGGTTTGGGTTGTGAAGTATTACCCTCTTGCTTAGAGGATGTAGAATTAGAGGCTGGTCCGTTTCTGCGAAAGGGACGAAAAACAGAATTTATGTTTACCTGATAAATTACTTTCTCCAACGGTGTGTCCGGTCCACGGCGTCATCCTTACTTGTGGGATATTCTCTTCCCCAACAGGAAATGGCAAAGAGCCCAGCAAAGCTGGTCACATGATCCCTCCTAGGCTCCGCCTACCCCAGTCATTCGACCGACGTTAAGGAGGAATATTTGCATAGGAGAAACCATATGGTACCGTGGTGACTGTAGTTAAAGAAAATAAATTATCAGACCTGATTAAAAAAACCAGGGCGGGCCGTGGACCGGACACACCGTTGGAGAAAGTAATTTATCAGGTAAACATAAATTCTGTTTTCTCCAACATAGGTGTGTCCGGTCCACGGCGTCATCCTTACTTGTGGGAACCAATACCAAAGCTTTAGGACACGGATGAAGGGAGGGAGCAAATCAGGTCACCTAAATGGAAGGCACCACGGTTTGCAAAACCTTTCTCCCAAAAATAGCCTCAGAAGAAGCAAAAGTATCAAACTTGTAAAATTTGGTAAAAGTGTGCAGTGAAGACCAAGTCGCTGCCCTACATATCTGATCAACAGAAGCCTCGTTCTTGAAGGCCCATGTGGAAGCCACAGCCCTAGTGGAATGAGCTGTGATTCTTTCGGGAGGCTGCCGTCCGGCAGTCTCGTAAGCCAATCTGATGATGCTTTTAATCCAAAAAGAGAGAGAGGTAGAAGTTGCTTTTTGACCTCTCCTTTTACCGGAATAAACAACAAACAAGGAAGATGTTTGTCTAAAATCCTTTGTAGCATCTAAATAGAATTTTAGAGCGCGAACAACATCCAAATTGTGCAACAAACGTTCCTTCTTTGAAACTGGTTTCGGACACAGAGAAGGTACGATAATCTCCTGGTTAATGTTTTTGTTAGAAACAACTTTTGGAAGAAAACCAGGTTTAGTACGTAAAACCACCTTATCTGCATGGAACACCAGATAAGGAGGAGAACACTGCAGAGCAGATAATTCTGAAACTCTTCTAGCAGAAGAAATTGCAACTAAAAACAAAACTTTCCAAGATAATAACTTAATATCAACGGAATGCAAGGGTTCAAACGGAACCCCCTGAAGAACTGAAAGAACTAAATTGAGACTCCAAGGAGGAGTCAAAGGTTTGTAAACATGCTTAATTCTAACCAGAGCCTGAACAAAGGCTTGAACATCTGGCACAGCGGCCAGCTTTTTGTGAAGTAACACAGACAAGGCAGAAATCTGTCCCTTCAGGGAACTTGCAGATAATCCTTTTTCCAATCCTTCTTGAAGGAAGGATAGAATCCTAGGAATCTTAACCTTGTCCCAAGGGAATCCTTTAGATTCACACCAACAGATATATTTTTTCCAAATTTTGTGGTAAATCTTTCTAGTTACAGGCTTTCTGGCCTGAACAAGAGTATCGATAACAGAATCTGAGAATCCTCGCTTCGATAAGATCAAGCGTTCAATCTCCAAGCAGTCAGCTGGAGTGAAACCAGATTCGGATGTTCGAACGGACCCTGAACAAGAAGGTCTCGTCTCAAAGGTAGCTTCCAAGGAGGAGCCGATGACATATTCACCAGATCTGCGTACCAAGTCCTGCGTGGCCACGCAGGAGCTATCAAGATCACCGACGCCCTCTCCTGATTGATCCTGGCTACCAGCCTGGGGATGAGAGGAAACGGCGGGAACACATAAGCTAGTTTGAAGGTCCAAGGTGCTACTAGTGCATCCACTAGAGCCGCCTTGGGATCCCTGGATCTGGACCCGTAGCAAGGAACTTTGAAGTTCTGACGAGAGGCCATCAGATCCATGTCTGGAATGCCCCACAGCTGAGTGACTTGGGCAAAGATTTCCGGATGGAGTTCCCACTCCCCCGGATGCAATGTCTGACGACTCAGAAAATCCGCTTCCCAATTTTCCACTCCTGGGATGTGGATAGCAGACAGGTGGCAGGAGTGAGACTCCGCCCATAGAATGATTTTGGTCACTTCTTCCATCGCCAGGGAACTCCTTGTTCCCCCCTGATGGTTGATGTACGCAACAGTTGTCATGTTGTCTGATTGAAACCGTATGAACTTGGCCCTCGCTAGCTGAGGCCAAGCCTTGAGAGCATTGAATATCGCTCTCAGTTCCAGAATATTTATTGGTAGAAGAGATTCTTCCCGAGACCAAAGACCCTGAGCTTTCAGGGATCCCCAGACCGCGCCCCAGCCCATCAGACTGGCGTCGGTCGTGACAATGACCCACTCTGGTCTGCGGAATGTCATCCCTCGTGACAGGTTGTCCAGGGACAGCCACCAACGGAGTGAGTCTCTGGTCCTCTGATTTACTTGTATCTTCGGAGACAAGTCTGTATAGTCCCCATTCCACTGACTGAGCATGCACAGTTGTAATGGTCTTAGATGAATGCGTGCAAAAGGAACTATGTCCATTGCCGCTACCATCAACCCGATCACTTCCATGCACTGAGCTATGGAAGGAAGAGGAACGGAATGAAGTATCCGACAAGAGTCTAGAAGTTTTGTTTTTCTGGCCTCTGTCAGAAAAAACAGAATTTATGTTTACCTGATAAATTTCTTTCTCCAACGGTGTGTCCGGTCCACGGCGTCATCCTTACTTGTGGGATATTCTCTTCCCCAACAGGAAATGGCAAAGAGCCCAGCAAAGCTGGTCACATGATCCCTCCTAGGCTCCGCCTACCCCAGTCATTCGACCGACGTTAAGGAGGAATATTTGCATAGGAGAAACCATATGGTACCGTGGTGACTGTAGTTAAAGAAAATAAAATATCAGACCTGATTAAAAAAAAAAAACCAGGGCGGGCCGTGGACCGGACACACCGTTGGAGAAAGAAATTTATCAGGTAAACATAATTTCTGTTTTCTCCAACATAGGTGTGTCCGGTCCACGGCGTCATCCTTACTTGTGGGAACCAATACCAAAGCTTTAGGACACGGATGAAGGGAGGGAGCAAATCAGGTCACCTAAATGGAAGGCACCACGGCTTGCAAAACCTTTCTCCCAAAAATAGCCTCAGAAGAAGCAAAAGTATCAAACTTGTAAAATTTGGTAAAAGTGTGCAGTGAAGACCAAGTCGCTGCCCTACATATCTGATCAACAGAAGCCTCGTTCTTGAAGGCCCATATGGAAGCCACAGCCCTAGTGGAATGAGCTGTGATTCTTTCGGGAGGCTGCCGTCCGGCAGTCTCGTAAGCCAATCTGATGATGCTTTTAATCCAAAAAGAGAGAGAGGTAGAAGTTGCTTTTTGACCTCTCCTTTTACCTGAATAAACAACAAACAAGGAAGATGTTTGTCTAAAATCCTTTGTAGCATCTAAATAGAATTTTAGAGCGCGAACAACATCCAAATTGTGCAACAAACGTTCCTTCTTTGAAACTGGTTTTGGACACAGAGAAGGTACGATAATCTCCTGGTTAATGTTTTTGTTAGAAACAACTTTTGGAAGAAAACCAGGTTTAGTACGTAAAACCACCTTATCTGCATGGAACACCAGATAAGGAGGAGAACACTGCAGAGCAGATAATTCTGAGACTCTTCTAGCAGAAGAAATCGCAACTAAAAACAAAACTTTCCAAGATAATAACTTAATATCAACGGAATGTAAGGGTTCAAATGGAACCCCCTGAAGAACTGAAAGAACTAAATTGAGACTCCAAGGAGGAGTCAAAGGTTTGTAAACAGGCTTGATTCTAACCAGAGCCTGAACAAAGGCTTGAACATCTGGCACAGCTGCCAGCTTTTTGTGAAGTAATACCGACAAGGCAGAAATCTGTCCCTTCAGGGAACTTGCAGATAATCCTTTTTCCAATCCTTCTTGAAGGAAGGATAGAATCCTAGGAATCTTAACCTTGTCCCAAGGGAATCCTTTAGATTCACACCAACAGATATATTTTTTCCAAATTTTGTGGTAAATCTTTCTAGTCACAGGCTTTCTGGCCTGAACAAGAGTATCGATAACAGAATCTGAGAATCCTCGCTTCGATAAAATCAAGCGTTCAATCTCCAAGCAGTCAGCTGGAGTGAAACCAGATTCGGATGTTCGAACGGACCCTGAACAAGAAGGTCTCGTCTCAAAGGTAGCTTCCAAGGTGGAGCCGATGACATATTCACCAGATCTGCATACCAAGTCCTGCGTGGCCACGCAGGAGCTATCAAGATCACCGACGCCCTCTCCTGCTTGATCCTGGCTATCAGCCTGGGGATGAGAGGAAATGGCGGGAACACATAAGCTAGTTTGAAGGTCCAAGGTGCTACTAGTGCATCCACTAGAGCCGCCTTGGGATCCCTGGATCTGGCCCCGTAGCAAGGAACTTTGAAGTTCTGACGAGAGGCCATCAGATCCATGTCTGGAATGCCCCACAGGTGAGTGACTTGGGCAAAGATTTCCGGATGGAGTTCCCACTCCCCCGGATGCAATGTCTGCCGACTCAGAAAATCCGCTTCCCAATTTTCCACTCCTGGGATGTGGATAGCAGACAGGTGGCAGGAGTGAGACTCCGCCCAAAGAATAATTTTGGTTACTTCTTCCATCGCTAGGGAACTCCTTGTTCCCCCCTGATGGTTGATGTACGCAACAGTCGTCATGTTGTCTGATTGAAACCGTATGAACCTGGTCCTCGCAAGCTGGGGCCAGGCCTGGAGAGCATTGAATATCGCTCTCAGTTCCAGAATATTTATCGGTAGAAGAGATTCTTCCCGAGACCAAAGACCCTGAGCTTTCAGGGATCCCCAGACCGCGCCCCAGCCTATCAGACTGGCGTCGGTCGTGACAATGACCCACTCTGGTCTGTGGAACATCATCCCTTGAGACAGATTGTCCAGGGACAGCCACCAACGGAGTGAGTCTCTGGTCTTCTGATTTACTTGTATCTTCGGAGACAAGTCTGTATAGTCCCCATTCCACTGACTGAGCATGCACAGTTGTAATGGTCTTAGATGAATGCGCGCAAAAGGAACTATGTCCATCGCCGCCACCATCAACCCGATCACTTCCATGCACTGAGCTATGGAAGGAAGAGGAACGGAATGAAGTATCCGACAAGAGTCCAGAAGCTTTGTTTTTCTGGCCTCTGTTAGAAAGATCCTCATTTCTAAGGAGTCTATAATTGTTCCCAAGAAGGGAACCCTTGTTGACGGGGATAGAGAACTCTTTTCCACGTTCACTTTCCAGCCGTGAGATCTGAGAAAGGCCAGGACAATGTCCGTGTGAGCCTTTGCTTGAGGAAGGGACGACGCTTGAATCAGAATGTCGTCCAGGTAAGGTACTACTGCAATGCCCCTTGGTCTTAGCACCGCTAGAAGGGACCCTAGTACCTTTGTGAAAATCCTTGGAGCAGTGGCTAATCCGAAAGGAAGCGCCACGAACTGGTAATGTTTGTCCAGGAATGCAAACCTTAGGAACCGATGATGTTCCTTGTGGATAGGAATATGTAGATACGCATCCTTTAAATCCACCGTGGTCATGAATTGACCTTCCTGGATGGAAGGAAGGATAGTTCGAATGGTTTCCATCTTGAACGATGGGACCTTGAGAAATTTGTTTAAGATCTTGAGATCTAGGATTGGTCTGAACGTTCCCTCTTTTTTGGGAACTATGAACAGATTGGAGTAGAACCCCATCCCCTGTTCTCTTAATGGAACAGGATGAATCACTCCCATTTTTAACAGGTCTTCTACACAATGTAAGAACGCCTGTCTTTTTATGTGGTCTGAAGACAACTGCGACCTGTGGAACCTCCCCCTTGGGGGAAGTCCCTTGAATTCCAGAAGATAACCCTGGGAGACTATTTCTAGCGCCCAAGGATCCAGAACATCTCTTGCCCAAGCCTGAGCGAAGAGAGAGAGTCTGCCCCCCACCAGATCCGGTCCCGGATCGGGGGCCAATATTTCATGCTGTCTTGGTAGCAGTGGCAGGTTTCTTGGCCTGCTTTCCCTTGTTCCAGCCTTGCATTGGTCTCCAAGCTGGCTTGGCCTGAGAAGTATTACCCTCTTGCTTAGAGGACGTAGCACCTTGGGCTGGTCCGTTTTTACGAAAGGGACGAAAATTAGGTCTATTTTTTGCCTTGAAAGGCCGATCCTGAGGAAGGGCGTGGCCCTTACCCCCAGTGATATCAGAGATAATCTCTTTCAAGTCAGGACCAAACAACGTTTTCCCCTTGAAAGGAATGTTTAGTAGCTTGTTCTTGGAAGACGCATCAGCCGACCAAGATTTCAACCAAAGCGCTCTGCGCGCCACAATAGCAAACCCAGAGTTCTTAGCCGCTAACTTAGCCAATTGCAAAGAGGCGTCTAGAGTGAAAGAATTAGCCAATTTGAGAGCATTGATTCTGTCCATAATCTCCTCATAAGGAGGAGAGTCACTATCGAGCACCTTAAGCAGTTCATCAAACCAGAAATATGCGGCAGTAGTGACAGGGACAATGCATGAAATGGGTTGTAGAAGGTAACCCTGCTGAACAAACATCTTTTTAAGCAAACCTTCTAATTTTTTATCCATAGGATCTTTGAAAGCACAACTATCCTCTATGGGAATAGTGGTGCGTTTGTTTAAAGTAGAAACCGCTCCCTCGACCTTGGGGACTGACTGCCATAAGTCCTTTCTGGGGTCGACCATAGGAAACAATTTTTTAAATATGGGGGGAGGGACGAAAGGAATACCGGGCCTTTCCCATTCTTTATTAACAATGTCCGCCACCCGCTTGGGTATAGGAAAAGCTTCTGGGAGCCCCGGCACCTCTAGGAACTTGTCCATTTTACATAGTTTCTCTGGGATGACTAAATTTTCACAATCATCCAGAGTGGATAATACCTCCTTAAGCAAAATGCGGAGATGTTCCAATTTAAATTTAAATGTAATCACATCAGATTCAGCCTGCTGAGAAATGTTCCCTAAATCAGTAATTTCTCCCTCAGACAAAACCTCCCTGGCCCCCTCAGATTGGGTTAGGGGCCCTTCAGAGATATTAATATCAGCGTCGTCATGCTCTTCAGTAACTAAAACAGAGCAGCCACGCTTACGCTGACAAGGGTTCATTTTGGCTAAAATGTTTTTGACAGAATTATCCATTACAGCCGTTAATTGTTGCATAGTAAGGAGTATTGGCGCGCTAGATGTACTAGGGGCCTCCTGAGTGGGCAAGACTCGTGTAGACGAAGGAGGGAATGATGTAGTACCATGCTTACTCCCCTCACTTGAGGAATCATCTTGGGCATCATTGTCATTATCACATAAATCACATTTATTTAAATGAATAGGAATTCTGGCTTCCCCACATTCAGAACACAGTCTATCTGGTAGTTCAGACATGTTAAACAGGCATAAACTTGAACAGAAAGTACAAAAAACGTTTTAAAATAAAACCGTTACTGTCACTTTAAATTTTAAACTGAACACACTTTATTACTGCAATTGCGAAAAAACATGAAGGAATTGTTCAAAATTCACCAAATTTTCACCACAGCGTCTTAAAGCTTTGAAAATATTGCACACCAATTTTGGAAGCTTTAACCCTTAAAATAACGGAACCGGAGCCGTTTTAAGCTTTAAACCCCTTTACAGTCCCTGGTATCTGCTTTGCTGAGACCCAACCAAACCCAAAGGGGAATACGATACCAAATGACGCCTTCAGAAGTCTTTTATAAGTATCAGAGCTCCTCTCACATGCGACTGCATGCCATGCCTCTCAAAAACAAGTGCGCAACACCGGCGCGAAAATGAGACTCTGCCTATGCTTTGGGAAAGCCCCTAAAGAATAAGGTGTCTAAAACAGTGCCTGCCGATATTATTATATCAAAATACCCATATAAAATGATTCCTCAAGGCTAAATATGTGTTAATAATCAATCGATTTAGCCCAGAAAAAGTCTACAGTTTAAATAAGCCCTTGTGAAGCCCTTATTTACAATCGTAATAAACATGGCTTACCGGATCCCATAGGGAAAATGACAGCTTCCAGCATTACATCGTCTTGTTAGAATGTGTCATACCTCAAGCAGTAAGAGACTGCACACTGTTCCCCCAACTGAAGTTAATTGCTCTCAACAGTCCTGTGTGGAACAGCCATGGATTTTAGTTACGGTTGCTAAAATCATTTTCCTCATACAAACAGAATTCTTCATCTCTTTTCTGTTTCTGAGTAAATAGTACGTACCAGCACTATTTGAAAATAACAAACTCTTGATTGAATAATGAAAAACTACAGTTAAACACTAAAAAACTCTAAGCCATCTCCGTGGAGATGTTGCCTGTACAACGGCAAAGAGAATGACTGGGGTAGGCGGAGCCTAGGAGGGATCATGTGACCAGCTTTGCTGGGCTCTTTGCCATTTCCTGTTGGGGAAGAGAATATCCCACAAGTAAGGATGACGCCGTGGACCGGACACACCTATGTTGGAGAAATCCTCATTTCTAAGGAGTCTATTATTGTTCCCAAGAAGGGAACCCTTGTTGACGGAGATAGAGAACTCTTTTCCACGTTCACTTTCCATCCGTGAGATCTGAGAAAGGCCAGGACAATGTCCGTGTGAGCCTTTGCTTGAGGAAGGGACGACGCTTGAATCAGAATGTCGTCCAAGTAAGGTACTACAGCAATGCCCCTTGGTCTTAGCACAGCTAGAAGGGACCCTAGTACCTTTGTGAAAATCCTTGGAGCAGTGGCTAATCCGAAAGGAAGCGCCACGAACTGGTAATGTTTGTCCAGGAATGCGAACCTCAGGAACCGATGATGTTCCTTGTGGATAGGAATATGTAGATACGCATCCTTTAAATCCACCGTGGTCATGAATTGACCTTCCTGGATGGAAGGAAGAATAGTTCGAATGGTTTCCATCTTGAACGATGGAACCTTGAGAAACTTGTTTAAGATCTTGAGATCTAAGATTGGTCTGAACGTTCCCTCTTTTTTGGGAACTATAAACAGATTGGAGTAGAACCCCATCCCTTGTTCTCTTAATGGAACGGGATGAATCACTCCCATTTTTAACAGGTCTTCTACACAATGTAAGAATGCCTGTCTTTTTATGTGGTCTGAAGACAACTGAGACCTGTGGAACCTCCCCCTTGGGGGAAGTCCCTTGAATTCCAGAAGATAACCTTGGGAGACTATTTCTAGCGCCCAAGGATCCAGAACATCTCTTGCCCAAGCCTGAGCGAAGAGAGAGAGTCTGCCCCCCACCAGATCCGGTCCCGGATCGGGGGCCAACATTTCATGCTGTCTTGGTAGCAGTGGCAGGTTTCTTGGCCTGCTTTCCCTTGTTCCAGCCTTGCATTGGTCTCCAAGCTGGCTTGGCTTGAGAAGTATTACCCTCTTGCTTAGAGGACGTAGCACTTTGGGCTGGTCCGTTTCTACGAAAGGGACGAAAATTAGGTTTATTTTTTGCCTTGAAAGGCCGATCCTGAGGAAGGGCGTGGCCCTTACCCCCAGTGATATCCGAGATAATCTCTTTCAAGTCAGGGCCAAACAGCGTTTTCCCCTTGAAAGGAATGTTAAGTAACTTGTTCTTGGAAGACGCATCAGCCGACCAAGATTTCAACCAAAGCGCTCTGCGCGCCACAATAGCAAACCCAGAATTCTTAGCCGCTAACCTAGCCAATTGCAAAGTGGCGTCTAGGGTGAAAGAATTAGCCAATTTGAGAGCATTGATTCTGTCCATAATCTCCTCATAAGGAGGAGAATCACTGTCGACCGCCTTTATCAGCTCATCGAACCAGAAACATGCGGCTGTAGCGACAGGGACAATGCATGAAATTGGTTGTAGAAGGTAACCCTGCTGAACAAACATCTTTTTAAGCAAACCTTCTAATTTTTTATCCATAGGATCTTTGAAAGCACAACTATCCTCTATGGGTATAGTGGTGCGTTTGTTTAAAGTGGAAACCGCTCCCTCGACCTTGGGGACTGTCTGCCATAAGTCCTTTCTGGGGTCGACCATAGGAAACAATTTTTTAAATATGGGGGGAGGGACGAAAGGAATACCGGGCCTTTCCCATTCTTTATTAACAATGTCCGCCACCCGCTTGGGTATAGGAAAAGCTTCTGGGAGCCCCGGCACCTCTAGGAACTTGTCCATTTTACATAGTTTCTCTGGGATGACCAACTTGTCACAATCATCCAGAGTGGATAATACCTCCTTAAGCAGAATGCGGAGATGTTCCAACTTAAATTTAAATGCAATCACATCAGGTTCAGCTTGTTGAGAAATGTTCCCTGAATCAGTAATTTCTCCCTCAGACAAAACCTCCCTGGCCCCATCAGACTGAGTTAGGGGCCCTTCAGAAATATTAATATCAGCGTCGTCATGCTCTTCAGTATCTAAAACAGAGCAGTCGCGCTTACGCTGATAAGTGTTCATTTTGGCTAAAATGTTTTTGACAGAATTATCCATTACAGCCGTTAATTGTTGCATAGTAAGGAGTATTGGCGCGCTAGATGTACTAGGGGCCTCCTGAGTGGGCAAGACTCGTGTAGACGAAGGAGGGAATGATGCAGTACCATGCTTACTCCCCTCACTTGAGGAATCATCTTGGGCATCATTGTCATTGTCACATAAATCACATTTATTTAAATGAATAGGAATTCTGGCTTCCCCACATTCAGAACACAGTCTATCTGGTAGGTCAGACATGTTAAACAGGCATAAACTTGATAACAAGTACAAAAAACGTTTTAAAATAAAACCGTTACTGTCACTTTAAATTTTAAACTGAACACACTTTATTACTGCAAATGCGAAAAAACATGAAGGAATTGTTCAAATTTTCACCACAGTGTCTTAAAGCCTTAAAAGTATTGCACACCAAATTTGGAAGCTTTAACCCTTAAAATAACGGAACCGGAGCCGTTTTGAACTTTAACCCCTTACAGTCCCTGGTATCTGCTTTGCTGAGACCCAACCAAGCCCCAAGGGGAATACAATACCAAATGACGCCTTCAGAAAGTCTTTTCTAAGTATCAGAGCTCCTCTCACATGCGACTGCATGCCATGCCTCTCAAAAACAAGTGCGCAACACCGGCGCGAAAATGAGGCTCTGCCTATGCTTTGGGAAAGCCCATCAAAATACCCAGATAAAATGATTCCTCAAGGCTAAATATGTGTTAATAATCAATCGATTTAGCCCAAAAAAAGTCTACAGTCTTAATAAGCCCTTTTTGAAGCCCTTATTTACAATCGTAATAAACATGGCTTACCGGATCCCAGAGGGAAAATGACAGCTTCCAGCATTACATCGTCTTGTTAGAATGTGTCATACCTCAAGCAGCAAGAGACTGCTCACTGTTCCCCCAACTGAAGTTAATTGCTCTCAACAGTCCTGTGTGGAACAGCCATGGATTTTAGTGACGGTTGCTAAAATCATTTTCCTCATACAAACAGAAATCTTCATCTCTTTTCTGTTTCTGAGTAAATAGTACATACCAGCACTATTTCAAAATAACAAACTCTTGATTGAATAATAAAAACTACAGTTAAACACTAAAAAACTCTAAGCCATCTCCGTGGAGATGTTGCCTGTACAACGGCAAAGAGAATGACTGGGGTAGGCGGAGCCTAGGAGGGATCATGTGACCAGCTTTGCTGGGCTCTTTGCCATTTCCTGTTGGGGAAGAGAATATCCCACAAGTAAGGATGACGCCGTGGACCGGACACACCTATGTTGGAGAAATTAGGCTTATTTTTAGCCTTAAAAGACCTATCCTGAGGGAGGGCGTGGCCCTTTCCCCCGGTGATGTCTGAAATAATCTCTTTCAAATCAGGACCAAACAGTGTTTTACCCTTGAAAGGGATGTTAAGCAATTTTGTCTTGGAAGACACATCCGCTGACCAAGACTTTAGCCAAAGCGCTCTGCGCGCCACGATAGCAAACCCTGAATTTTTCACCGCTAATCTAGCCAATTGCAAAGCGGCATCTAAAATAAAAGAGTTAGCCAATTTAAGTGCTTGAACTCTGTCCATAACCTCCTCATACGAAGATTCTTTATTGAGCGACTTTTCTAGTTCTTCGAACCAGAAACACGCTGCCGTAGTGACAGGAACAATGCATGAAATTGGTTGTAGAAGGTAACCTTGCTGAACAAACATCTTTTTAAGCAAACCCTCTAATTTTTTATCCATAGGATCTTTGAAAGCACAACTATCTTCTATAGGAATAGTAGTGCGTTTGTTTAGAGTAGAAACCGCCCCCTCGACCTTGGGGACTGTCTGCCATAAGTCCTTTCTGGGGTCGACTATAGGAAATAATTTCTTAAATATAGGGGGAGGAACAAAAGGTATGCCGGGCCTTTCCCACTCCTTATTTACTATGTCCGCCACCCGCTTGGGTATAGGAAAGGCGTCGGGGGGCACCGGAACCTCTAGGAACTTGTCCATCTTACATAATTTCTCTGGAATGACCAAATTGTCACAATCATCCAGAGTAGATAATACCTCCTTAAGCAGTGCGCGGAGATGTTCTAATTTAAATTTAAATGTTACAACATCAGGTTCAGCTTGTTGAGAAATTTTTCCTGAATCTGAAATTTCTCCCTCAGACAAAAGCTCCCTCCTGGCCCCTTCAGATTGGTGTGAGGGTATGTCAGAACAGTTATCATCAGCGTCCTCTTGCTCTTCAGTGTTTAAAACAGAGCAATCGCGCTTTCTCTGATAAGTAGGCATTTTGGATAAAATGTTTGCAATAGAATTATCCATTACAGCTGTTAATTGTTGCATGGTAATAAGTATTGACGCACTAGATGTACTAGGGGCCTCTTGTGTGGGCAAAACTGGTGTAGACACAGAAGGGGATGATGCAGTATCATGCTTACTCCCCTCATTTGAGGAATCATCTTGGGCAATATCATTATCTGTGGCATCATTGTCCCTACTTTGTTTGGACACTATGGCACAATTATCACATAAATTTAAATGGGGAGAAACCTTTATCTGATGGTACAGACATGTTAAACAGGCTTAAACTTGTCAACAAAGCACAAAAAACGTTTTAAAATAAAACCGTTACTGTCACTTTAAATTTTAAACTGAACACACTTTATTACTGAATATGTGAAAAAGTATGAAGGAATTGTTCAAAATTCACCAAAATTTCACCACAGTGTCTTAAAGCCTTAAAAGTATTGCACACCAAATTTGAAAGCTTTAACCCTTAAAATAACGGAACCGGAGCCGTTTTTACATTTAACCCCTATACAGTCCCAGCTATCTGCTTTGCTGAGACCCAACCAAGCCCAGAGGGGAATACGATACCAAATGACGCCTTCTATAAGCTTTTTCAGTGGTTCTTAGCTCCTCACACATGCATCTGCATGCCTTGCTTTCCAAAAACAACTGCGCATTAGTGGCGCGAAAATGAGGCTCTGCCTATAACTAGAAAAGGCCCCCATCTGAAAAAGGTGTCCAATACAGTGCCTGCCGTTTTTTAAAACAATCCCCAAGATTATAATAACTATTAAGAGTTATAATCTGCAAAATATGCTTAGCAAAGTAATCGTTTTAGCCCATTTCCCATAGGGGAAATGACAGCCTTCCAGCATTACATAGTCTTGTTAGAAATGTGGCCAGTCATACCTCAAGCAGAAAAGTCTGCCAACTGTTTCCCCCAACTGAAGTTACTTCATCTCAACAGTCCTGTGTGGAAACAGCAATCGATTTTAGTAACGTTTGCTAAAATCATCTTCCTCTTACAAACAGAAATCTTCATCTCTTTTCTGTTTCAGAGTAAATAGTACATACCAGCACTATTTTAAAATAACAAACACTTGATTGAAGAATAAAAACTACATTTAAACACCAAAAAACTCTTAACCATCTCCGTGGAGATGTTGCCTGTGCAACGGCAAAGAGAATGACTGGGGTAGGCGGAGCATAGGAGGGATCATGTGACCAGCTTTGCTGGGCTCTTTGCCATTTCCTGTTGGGGAAGAGAATATCCCACAAGTAAGGATGACGCCGTGGACCGGACACACCTATGTTGGAGAAAAAAATATTACCCTTTACAGCAAGCATGATACCAGTCGTTATTAAATCACTGTAATCAGGCTTACCTTAAATAAATCCGGTATTGTCAGCATTTTCTAGCATATCATTTCTCTAGAAAAATTTAAAACTGCACATACCTCATAGCAGGAGACCCTGCACGCTATTCCCCCATCTGAAGTTACCTCATCTCTTCAGTTATGTGTGAGAACAGCAATGGATCTTAGTTACAACCTGCTAAGATCATCAAAGACCACAGGCAGACTATACTTCAACTTTCTGCCTGAGGCTAAAATAGTACAATTCCGGTACCATTTGAAAATAAACTTTTGATTGAAGATAAACTACATTAATGCACCACAACTCTCTAGCTACTTCCTATCTTGTCGAGAGTTGCAAGAGAATGACTGGGAGGTGGCAGTTAGGGGAGGAGCTATAAAGACAGCTCTGCTGTGGGTGATCCTCTTGCAGCTTCCTGTTGGGAAGGAGAATATCCCACAAGTAATGGATGATCCGTGGACTGGATACACCTTACAAGAGAAAGTTCTGCTATCTAATGCTTTTGCAAATTTATAACATTGTTACAAAACTGCTGTCATATCGTGCTGCAAGCATGTGCACAATCCTGAGCTTACATCCAAGGTTTTCAGCAAAACAACCTAACATTTCTCTTTCGTGATTCGGGTAAATCACAATGTTATCCATATGGCTCACATGAACTAGCACTACTCTGTTGTGAAAAGCTAATAAAAAGGCAGTGATAAGAAGCTGTCTTTAGTGGCTTAGAAACGGGCAAAAGTTTAGAGGTTTTAAGGTTATAAAGTATATTAATATAACAATGTTCGTTGTGCAAAGCTGGGGAATGGGTAGTACAGGCGTTAAATATCTTTTTAAACAATAACAATTTTGGTGTTGACTGTCCCTTTAAGTGTATATAACTGTCATTCTATATGGAAGGCTGCCTGCTAGTGTGTACTTTGACTGTTCTCTATTCCATCTCCCTGGAAGCAGGCTATTATATTCTAGTAAAGTTATAGGATCTGTTATTTTTCCCTTTTGTTTTTAAAAGACTGTTTGTGTGTATTTTTATTTGTTAAAATCTTTTTTCTTATATAAATGTACTGTGACTTTTTTCACATAATAAATGTTTCTTTATTACGTTTTGCCTTTGTCAAATATCATGTTACTGATAGAGACAGTTAATATTAATACCATGCATGTCTCTATCTTAATGTTTGCTAAATTGTATTCTGGATATTCCTGGATTTACGTTAAGATTTCCCATATAATACATCATATCTTATCTTAGTGGTGGCAGCAAAGAGATAGTTTAGTGTGGGTAGCATTAAAGCAATTTTTGGGCACTTGTTGTAGGTCTAGAACAGACTAGAGTTTGTTAACCCTTGCACCCACTGAACTAAGTCACAGGCTTGCCTGGAGTGGCTAAATTGTGAAAAATTGGAAGGTGAAAAGGGTCTGTTAACTCTTTCAGTGCCAAACAAGTGACTAATGTAGGGCTGTTCATCACACTGGACATTTCTTATTAAGACTTTCATCTAGAATCAAATCTACCCACAGCTAGAAATATAAGAGTAACACAGTGTCTCTTACCTCTGTATCAGAAAGCCTCTGCTGAACATGCTTAGATCTATTCATTAGTTGTTCATCAATTTCAATATCACTTCCTCCACTGTGATGAGTATCACTGTTGTCACTGCTTTGAGGACTAGCAGCAGGAGATCCTAGGTTAAAAAATGTCCTCTGGATTACTGCTAAAATCATATAATCTTGAATGCTGCAAAAAGCAGCACAGCCAATCTACTGTCAACCAAACCAGTGGTTAAAATTACACAATAAATAACTAATTTTATCTTGGCTCATGCCCCTTACTAAAGCAAGAAAGTCAGTCAAAGCGTAAAACCATCTTTTTTAGGTTTCCTGCAACAGATAGGAACACAAAACTAAAAATTAAAATGCACATGAATGCCTTCCTTCTGAATAGAAGCATTTATACAATAGATGCACTTTAGCAAAAATTATTCTAGTAAAACTGTCAAATATGCTTCATACATCGTAAAGCTATATATGCATTTGTCCATTGCATCCTCATTCAAAAACCACACCTGCTCAAAATACGGGTGGTGGCATGTTTTCATCAGCGGTGATGCAAACAGTCATTGTCCACACAATATATGCCCTCTGAGCAGGTGTGGTGTTAAAATGCAAGCACATGGGGCATATGTACAGCAATTACTTAAGCAGTTATATATTTTATTAGAGGCATTTTTGAGAATACAAGTGTTTCAATTTTGAGTTGTCCCTTTAAAAACAGAAATTATACTTGCCAATAAATTTCTTTCTTTTGGGATGATGAGAGTCTATAGGAGACCGTAACATGTGAGATATATTTCCCACCACCAGGAGGAAGTCAAAAACCCTCACAGGAGCTTTTAATTCCTCCCACCTCCTCTCTCCACTCAGTTTACATATAGCCAAGCAGAGGAGAGAGAAATAAAAGGTAGAGAAGACAGAAAGTAAGGTTAAGAGGTGCAAATAAGAACTGTCACCCATATTGCAAAAATCCGGACGGGTCCTATGGACTCTCATAATCCCGAACGAAAGATATTTATTAGTAAGTGTATCGGTAAGTATAAATTCTATTTTCTTTCGAAAGATGATGAGAGTCCATAAAGTGGGATATAATACACAAGCTGAGAGACCACGTTAAAGTGAATGTAAAGCTTCACAAATCAAAGACCTATTTTTAAAAATACTATTAAAAACAGGGGCACTTTCATTCATGAAAGTTTACATAGCAGCCGTTTATTAAAAAAAAAATACTTACCTTTTCTTCCTTGCAAGCGTGGAACACCGGAGCAGCGATTCCCCCGCCCCCATGTTGTCTTCCTACGTCAGAAATTATGAATACGGCATCCTCTAATAAAGGCTCCCCCCCCCCTCCCCCCCAGAGCAAACATTGCCTGAGGCCACGCTGTGATTGGAGGAAGCCTGCTTCATCATTTCTGGAGTAAGAAGAGATGACCTTGGGGTGGGGGAATTGCTGCTCCGATGTTCCACGCTTGCAAGGAAGAAAAGGTAAGTATTTTTAAAAAAAAAACGGCTGAAATGTAAACTTTAATGAAGTGCCCCTGTTTTTAATAGTATTTTAAAAAACAGGGCTTTCATTAGTGAAAATTTACATTCACTTTAAGGACAGGTGGGACAAAAGGATGTACATTCACATTTTCCAGACACTGTGGTCTGAAGGACTGCCAAAAGCAGCTTCTGAAGAAGCATAAATATCAAAATTATAAAATTTAGGAAAGGTATGGAAAGAATAACCAAGTTGCCGCCTTGCAAATCTGTTCCAAGGAGGCATCATTTTTGAAGGCCCAAGAAGTAGATACAGACCTAGTACAATGAGCAGTTACTCTTTTTGGGGGCGGTTTTCCCGCAACGAAGTAAACCTTACAGCTGTAGACTTAACCTTTTCTGGGACCTGAAAAGTCGACAAATAAGTCTGTCTAAAATCTTTAGCAGCATGAAGATAATATGTTAATGCTCTGACCACATCCAAATTGTGTAGTAGACGTTAGAGTTAGAAGGACTTGGACACAGGGAACAAAGAAAATGTTCCATGATTATTATCCTGATTAAGACACTACCTTCGGAAAAAATCATATTTAGTGCTGAGGACCCCTTTATCCTGATGAAAAAACAAAAACAGATAATCAAAAGACGGAGCTGATAAAGCAGAAACACTTTTACCAGAAAAAATAGCTAGAAGAGAACCTTCCATGACAATAACTTTAGGTCCAGAGTATGCATAAGCTCAAAGGGGGGACCTTGCAAAACAGAAAGAACCAGAGAAATGGGTCTAACAGGGGAAATTCTCACCAAGGCATGCACAAAAGTTTGATCATCAGGCAACTTAGCAAGCTTTCTTATTAAAGAAAATCGATAATGCCAAAATCTGACTCTTTAAAGACCTAGCCGATAAACCCTTATCCAGTCCATCCTGAAGGAACCAAATAATTCTGGATTTTCTAAAAGATTTCCAAGAAAAACGTTTAGAAGAACACCAAAGAAAGTAAACCTTTAATGATCTTATGATAAATTATTTGCGCAACAGGCTTGCCGTAGAGATAAAAGAATCTGAAAAACCTCTGTTCTTGAGAACTAGGCATTTAACCTCCACACCATCAAATTCAGAGACTTGAGATCCAATGATACAAAGGTCCTTGAGACAGATCTTTCCTTAGGGGTAGAGGTATATCATCTGAATTGGATCCGCATAACAAGTTCTGCGGGGCCACACCAGAGCTATAAAAATTACTAAAGCCAATTCCTGTTTGATTTAGGAAATGACTCTTGGAAGAAGAATAAATGGAGGAAATAGATAGGGCAGTTGAAAATTCCAAGGACAGACTAGAGCATCTATCATGTGAGCTCTTGGATATCTTGACCTGGAGTAATAAACCGGAAGTTTGTGGTAAAATTTGGACGCCATTAGACCTATCTTCTGAGGACCTCACCTCAAGACTAATTGATCGAAGATGTCCTGTTGAAGAGACCATTCTTCTTGATGAACAGACTGACAACTTAGGTAATCTGCTTCCCAATTGATCACTCCGGGAATGTGAATGGCCGATAGGGGTGCAGTGGTTTTCCTCTGCCCAAGACAGAATGTGAGATACCATTCACATAGCTAAGAGACTTCAAGTCCCTCCCTGATGATTGATGTACGCCCCGGCAGTGACGTTGCCTGTCTTTTCCTGCTTGAGAAGGGACCAAGACTAAAGAACCTGAAGAATCGCACAAAGTTCTAGGATGTTGATAGGTATCCTCGCCTACTGAAGGAACCATACTCCTTGAGCCCTCCGGGTATCTCAAACAGCGCCCTAACTCATCAGACTTATGCCCGTAGTAAACACATCCATATAGGCCTAAAGAAAGAAGTCCCAAGGGTCAAATAGGCACTTTCACTCCACCGTGAGAGAGAATTTGACTGAAGAAATTAGCTCTAGCTGCTGTTCCAGTTGAAATAAATATTTTGACCACTGTTGAAGCATGGACATGGAGAGGATGAAGATAAAAATTAGTAAAAGGTACTGCTGCGTCTGAAGCTGCCACCATAAGACCCACTACTTCCATACAATGTGCTACAGATGGGGAATGAGCCATCTGTAGGGAACTACAGGCAGTCTCTGTTGAATTGCATTTGTTTCTCACAGATATTTAACTTCAGAGTCTATTATCACTCCCAGAAAAAAACACCCTTGTGGCTGGAGATAAGGACGTTTTGGGTACATTTATTTTCCATCCATGAGAAAGAGATGGAGCTTAGACCAAAATATCATCCAAATAAGCGCCATTGGAAATCCCATGCTCTGATCACTGCTAAGAAAGCCCCTAATACCTTCGTGAAGATACATGAGGCTGTGGCTAAACCGAAAGGGAGGGTCACAAATTGATTTGTTGAGAAATGCAAACCTTAGAAACTGGAAATGGTCCCTGTGAATTGGGATGTGTAGATAAGCATCCTTAAGTCTATGGTTGTAATAAATTTACAGCCCTGAAATGAGGGGGGAAAAAGGTATGGATCGTTTCCATTTTGAAAGAAGGTATGCTTACAAATTTGTTCAGAATGCACTCCTTCTTTGGGACAATGAAGAGATTGGAATGGAATCCATGTCCCTGTTAGGAGAGATTGGAACAGGTTGGATCACTACCATGTCCTCTAAGTCTTTAGCACATCGAACAAAGGCAGCTGCCTTCACAGGATGTCTTAAAAATGTGAGACAGAATAAACTGTTTCCAGGGAGGTCTTGTGAAAAAGCCTATGCAATAACCCTGGGATATGATATTGAGAACCCAGGGATCCTGAACTGATCAGGACCAGTTCTTCTGAAACTGAATCAATATGCCCCCTACTAGAAAATATTCTGAGCAGGAGGCCGTCCTTGATGATAGAATCCAATTCTGATCCAAAAAGCATCTTCCATCAAAAGGCTGACCAAGATTTAAGCCATAAAGCTTTTCTTAATAAAACAGCAATGGCCATATTTTTTACATCAATCTTAATGATGTCAAAGGCCACATCACAAATTAAATCATTAGCCACCTGAGGACTTTAATGCAGTTGAGAATATCTTTAGAAGATTGATCAGAAACTATCTGAGAAAGAGAATCACACCAGAAGGACGCTGCAGCGGCCACAAAGGTGATTGCCACTGCAGGTCTAAGCTGAAGAGCCGAATGAGAAAATAATTTCCAAAGCTCAGATTTGATGCCCATTGGATCCCTAAACGAAGAACTATCCTCCATAGGGATAGTAGTGCATCTTGCTAAGGTCGAATTAACTCCATCAACCTTGGGGACTACTTCCCAAGCTGTCAAATCAAGTGGATACATTCTTTTAAACCTGTTAGACGGTGCAAAAGGAATGCCTTGTTTCTATTCTTTGGCTATATCTTCTGTAACCAGGTCTGGTGCTTCAAAAGTCCTTATGCACTTTGGGCGGAGCTTTATTGACCAGATTCAACTTATTTACAGGCTTGGAATTCTAGGGGTATGGTTCCGATAGTTCTAAGGTATTGAAAACTTCCTGAAGCAGGAAACGGAATCAGTCTCCGGCTCAGATGCTGGTTCAGGGTTCTCACAGGAGATTTCACCCTCAGAACTCTCAGAAAGAGACTCACCCAAGTCAGATCTTTGTAAGTTTGGTGGTAACTGAGCCTGGGATACAGGACCTTGTGTATTATAGGTGGTGTTAGGTAAATCTCCAGATTTTCACTTACGCTGACTTGGTTTTGGGATGGCCACCAAAAGCTCTGTCAGTCTTTTGAAGATTTGTTTTAAACTCTGGAGAAAAATCAGTGGAATCCCCTTGAGCCACATAAATAGGCATTGGCACTAAATGTCTGCAAGGTGCCATAATGACAGTAGTATGGGTTATGAACTGGAGATGTGCAACACAATTAGTACACAACTGGTAAATTTGGTCCATTAGAACAGTGTTGCCGAGTATACAGGTATAATAGACTGCAGTATGTTCCTGGGCTGCAGTTCCCTAGTGGTCTCTTCCAATGGGTCATTCATATTAGATGGGGCTACAGACTTAAATAGCAAGTGTATTCATATAAAACACAACAAACAGCCTATATGTACACCTCAGAACCCAAGAGGAATACTGCAAATCAGAAAAAATCCAAATGTTTCACCACAGAAATATTTCACCCACCCCCTCAGCAGCTCCTATGAGGGTTCTGACCCACAACCTAGGCAAAGAAAGTGAGAAAACTGGGCCCAGGTAACTAGTAATATCTGTAAACTGTCCCTGTGAAACTATCAGCCAGTCACTGATCCAGTAAGGAGGAAGAGAAAAGGCACCAAATGGTGGGTGGAGCTTACCTCCGGAAAGATGTACAGGCAGAAGCCTGTGAGGAAAAAAAACACTAGAACATTCCATACAGTAAAAAAAGTGTAATAAAAGTTCCCCTTTGGTTCCCTTCTGCCTCCCACCCTAACTGCATCCATGATGAGCTGCACCGCTAACTGCACAAGGCAGTTACCAGTTTTCTTAAAAAGACAGAGTTGTATTTCTTTTTCCTAAGTAAAATAAAGGATCCCAAGCCAAAAAAGTAAACTGAGCTGCCAAGAGGTATAAGGGCAATGAAATAGAGGTATTTTGAGTCTGAATTCCAGAAACTCTGATGTTAAACACATGGGTAAAGCACTATGTGTTAAGGCTGTGGACCCCCAACTACGTAGTACCTAAAAAAAGAGAGTACTGGGGATAGTTCCTGGGCTATGTAGTGTCTGAGACACTTACCTGGACTGCAGCACCCCTCCACTTTGTCGTACCAGCTTGTTGAGGCCTTTCTCCCACAAAGAATGCTGATCCATTAGAGAGCCCATCCAGTGCGAGTAAATAAACTGCAGAGGATACTTGAGGATATACCTGCAACCTCCAAGGTGGAGGCTAAGGAACGGGGTCACTGCAACACATGAGGACAATTATGGCAGAGAGATTTACCCGTGAAGGTATGGACATGCCCTAACAGAGGTATTAGTTTACTCCTGCTTTACTCAGAGTCTTGGAAAAATTATATGGAAGTCTTCCCTGAGAAAAGATGGAAGGGGAGTACTGAGTTTAAAGCCAGGTCTGAGCTCCCAATAAGTAATTGGATAGAAAATAATAAAATATTGCTTAACCTCTCTCCTCAAGGCCAAGAACAAACTGGTTGGGGAGATGAGAAGGGAGGGATTAAAAGCTCTTGTGAGGGTTCTTGGCCTGCTCCTGGTGGCGGGAATATATCCCACATGTTATGGACTCATCTCACGAAAGAAAAAAACAGTAGGATAAAATGGCAGGAAAAGTTTTATTAATTATGATTTTCCAGTTATCTGTGCTCATCCTTGTAGCACTCACCAACAAAGTAGTATAATCTAAGTGTGAGAAGTAAAAGTGAAATTTTACAAAATGATATGCCAAAAAAAGGAGAATAATATTTACTAAACATATAATACAGAAATACATTTTCTTCCAAATTTACCCTCAGTATAACCATGCACAGTTTATAAGGATTTACATTTACATTTGTCTAAAGTGAATAGAACTTATTTTTCACATGTAAATTTAGGGCAAATTAAATGAACTTCTCTGAAGTAATATTAAAGTTACAATGGGAGTCAAGTGGCTACAAATTTTTGTAAAGAAAAGAAAGACTAGAATTTATATGCCTGGAGTTATTGTTCAAGCACATAAAAACACTTTCCTTTTTGATCAGTTCAATCATATTGATTGGAACTGTAGCTTTGTAGCAGATTGTGAAAAGAGAATAATATGAATTAAAAGGAAAATAGATACAGCAATAAAATAGTACAAAGATAGTTTTACAGATATAGATAGATAGATAGATAGATAGATAGATAGATAGATAGATAGATAGATAGAGAGAGAGACATATATGCATACATAAACACACATAAGTATGTATATGTGTGTGTAGCTGGATCCTTTCTTGGCCTCTCAGATGTGAAAAACAACAAACACATTTATAGTTTTCTTTAATGGTATACCTGTATATACAAACACATTTCTTGTTTTATATTATATATTTGTTTTATATTATGACAGAGAGAAGAGAAAGAAAATAAAAAAAAATGTAATAACTTACCTTTCTTATTTCCCATTGGTATGTTATTATTTAGTAAAGAGGCAAAAGAGCTTTGCTTGGAAAGCTGAGCCTTGGCCGCTAGTGCGTTGTTCCAGAGAGCTTTAATCAACATTGATGCCAAATACAATGTCTATATAATGTAAGTAAAGAATAATGTTATTAGCAAAAATATGTTTGGCTCTATTCGTATTTAATGGTAAGTACATTTTGTTATAATATGTATTACATAGATGCATAGATTAAATAAAATACATGTGGCCCTCGTTTTACAACGGTTCAATTTACACCGTTTCAGAATAACAACCTTTTTTTCCAGTCATGTGACCGCTATTGAAAAGCATTGAGAAGCAGTGCATTTATTAAAATAGCCAGTAGGTGAAGCTGTCCGCTTGTGTTGCAGCAAAGCCAAGCAAGCTGAAATTAATCAGTTTAACCAGACCTGAGCTATCGAGCAGATTTCAAAGGAACAAGAGCTTCCTGTCTATAAATCAGTCCAGATTGGAATGCATAGGAAGAACTGTTTTCAGAAAAATCCAAATGAAGTCTGTGTTGTGTGATTATTTTATTAGGTTTATAATGCTGTTTAGCAAATGTTTTTGTTCATTTAACTTAGTTTAATTATATATTCTGTGTTGTGTGATTATTTTATTAGGTTTTTAATGCTGTTTAGCATTTAAAGTCTTCATTTCAAAGCTTTAAAAATAATGTATTAGGTGTTACTTATGACAATTTTGAGAGGGGCCTGCAACCTATCTCCCTCACTTCCCATTGACTTACATTATAAACTGGGTTTAAATTTACAACGGTTTCAATTTACAACATTCCTTCTGGAACCTAACCCTGGCATAAACTGAGGGCTACTTGTATAGTTTATTTCAACATCCAATGAAAAACAAAAACTTGGTTCTAATATTTTCATTTGATCATAGACTGCAATCAAACTTTGGTCAAAGCTTATAGCAAAGACTTTGAGTACCATTAAGCTGTTACTACGTATATACATCAAAAAGTCTTTATCAATCACTATGTTCTAAAAAAGCGTAAATCGATCAAATATTCTGGGTACCCACAGCTTCAGTTAGTTTGTGCACAACTAGCATAATATTTGAAATCTCATTAAATCGTAATTATTAAAAATATTAAAAATGGAAATTCCTTTATTAATTTTATCCTTAATTTAATATCCTGGAAGAACTGTAATAGCATTAATCAAATTTATATACTTACTGTTAAATAAATCCCTTACTTTATAAACTGGGTGGCATCACAGGAATTATGAAATTATAGACAATTGGGGTTATTAGCCATCCACTTTTGAAACAGGTCGAAATAACTTCAAATGACAAAAGCACCACATAAGTAAAGGTTTTCAATTTATTAATGACTAAAAAGAGATATTTCTGTGCTAGAATTATGGATTCAGGAAACAGCCCGGTGAAGCAAAAATAGACAAGAAAGAGATGAACTGAGTAAGAAAGGGAAAATGGATGACTAAACCTGCTGAAAGTATAAGATCTGCAAATCAAGTGGGACATCGAGAATCTTGTCTGATCTCGTACAGTACTATGGGTATGATTATTATAGGTGAAAAAACACCTGCAATGAAGAATTCCATAAAAAGGTCACTGCATCCATAAATGCCACTTAAAGATCCTTACTTCTAGAATACAGATGTAAAATTTCCAAAAAGTAATGGGGGAAATTATATATATATATATATATATATATATATATATATATATATATATATATATATATATATATATATATATATATATATATATATATATATATATATATATATAACATAATTTATGTAAGAACTTACCTGATAAATTCATTTCTTTCATATTAGCAAGAGTCCATGAGCTAGTGACGTATGGGATATACATTCCTACCAGGAGGGGCAAAGTTTCCCAAACCTTAAAATGCCTATAAATACACCCCTCACCACACCCACAATTCAGTTTAACGAATAGCCAAGAAGTGGGGTGATAAGAAAAGAGCGAAAGCATCAAAAAAATAAGGAATTGGAATAATTGTGCTTTATACAAAAAAAATCATAACCACCACAAAAAAGGGTGGGCCTCATGGACTCTTGCTAATATGAAAGAAATGAATTTATCAGGTAAGTTCTTACATAAATTATGTTTTCTTTCATGTAATTAGCAAGAGTCCATGAGCTTGTGACGTATGGGATATAAATACCCAAGATATGGAACTACCACGCAAGAGTCACTAGAGAGGGAGGGATAAAATAAAGACAGCCAATTCCGCTGAAAAATTAATCCACTACCCAAATCAAAAGTTTCAATTTTAATAATGAAAAAAACTGAAATTATAAGCAGAAGAATCAAACTGAAACAGCTGCCTGAAGTACTATTCTACCAAAAACTGCTTCTAAAGAAGAGAAAACATCAAAATGGTAGAATTTAGTAAAAGTATGCAAAGAAGACCAAGTCATTGCTTTGCAAATTTGATCAACAGAAGCTTCATTCTTAAAAAGCCCAGGAAGTAGAAAATGACCTAGTAGAATGAGCCGTAATCCTCTGAGACGGGGAATAATCCGACTCCAAATAAGCATGATGAATCAAAAGCTTAACCAAGATGCCAAAGAAATGGCAGAAGCCATCTGACCTTCCTAAAACCAGAAAAGATAACAAATAGACTAGAAGTCTGACTGAAATCTGAGTAGCTTCAACATAATATTTCAAAACTCTTACCACATCCTAAAAAATGTAAGAATCTTACCAAAGAATTTTTAGGATTAGGACACAAGGAAAAGACAATAATTCCTCCACTAATGTTGTTAGAATTCACAACTTAGGTGAAAATTGAAATGAGGACAGCAAAAAAACACCTTATCCTGATGAAAAATCAGAACAAGGAGATTCACAAGAAAGAACAGATAATTCAAAAACTGTTCTAGCTGAAGAGATGTCCAAAAAGAACAATACTTTCCATGAAAGTAATGAATGTCCAGAGCAAGCATATGCTCAAAATAGAAGAGCCTGAAAAACCTTCAGAACCCAATTAAGACTCCAAGGAGGAGAAATTGGCTTAATGACAGGTTTGATACGAATCAAAACCTGAACAAAATGATGAATATCAGGAAGTAACACTGCCTTATCCTGATGAAAAATCAGAAAAGGATATTCACAAAAAAGAGCAGATAACTCAAAAACTCTTCTAGTAGAAGAAATAACCAAAAGGAACAATACTTTTCCAAGAAAGTAATTTAACGTTCAGAAAATGCATAGTTTCAAACGGAGGAGCCTGTAAAGCCCTCAGCACCAAATTGAGACTCCAAAGAGGAGAGATTGAATTAATGACAGGCTTGATATGGACCAAAGCCTGTACAACACATTGAATATCAGGATGATTAGCAATCTTTCTGTGAAAAAAGAACAGAAAGAGTAGAGATTTGTCCTAACAAAGGATTGAAGACAAAACCTTATCCAAACCAACCTGAAAAAATAATAAAATTCTATGAATTTTAAAAGAATGCCAAGAAAAGTAGGTCTTCCAGACTCAATATAAATCTTTCTAGAGACAGATTTATGAGCCTGAAACATAGTATTAATCAATGAGTCAGAAAAACCTCTATGACTAAAAACCAAGCGTTCAATCTCCATCCCTTCAAATGTAATGATTTGAGATCCTGATGGAAAAAAATGGCCTTGAGAAAGAAAAGGTCTGGTTTAAACGGAGGTGTCCAACGTTGGCAACTGGCCATCCGAATGAGATTCGTATACCAAAACCTGAGAGGCCATGCTGGAGCTACCAGCATAACAAACAAATACTCCATAAGAATTTTGGAAGAAGAACTAGAGGCGGAAAGAAATAGGCAAAAAGATAATTCCAAAGAAATGTCAATGCATACACTACTTCCGCCTGAAGATTCCCGGACCTTAATAGGCCCCTGGGAAGTTCTTTATTCAGATGAGATGAAAAACATATCTGGGTAAGAGAGACCATTCTCCCAGAAGAAAAGCTTGATTAACAGAGATAATCCGCTTCCCAAATATTTATACCTGGGAAAAAAACCACAGAATTTAGATAGGAGCTGGATTTAGCCCAAGCTAATATCCGAGACACTTCTGTCACAGCCTAAGGACTGATAGTCCTACTCTGATGATTGACATACACCATAGTAGTGATATTGTCTGAAAAACATTAAACGTCTCTTCTTCAAAAAGAAACTAACTGAAAAACTCTGAAAAAACACGGAGTTCTAAAATATCAAATGGTAATCTCGCCCTCCTGAGATTTCCAAACCCCTTGTGCTGACAGAGATGCACAGACAGCCTCCCAACCAAAAAGACTCACATCTGTAGAGATCATGGTCCAGGTTGAAAGAAACGAAGAGACCTGTAGAACTAAATGATGGTGATCTTAACCACCAAATCAAGAGAGATAAATATTAGGATTAGAAGATTTAAAATGTGAAATCCTAGAAACCCTGCACCATAATTCAGCAGAAAAGACTGGAAAGGTTCTTTCTATTGAAAATGAGCAAAGGGAATTAAATCCAATGCTGTGGCCATAAGACCTAAAACTTCTATGCATATATAGCAACTGAAGGAAATAATAGAGACTAAAGGTACCGACAAACAGAACACAATAAAATTGTCCCTTGTCTGATAGAGACAAAGACAGTGACACAAACTATCTGGAAACCTAAAAAAGGCGACCCTTGTGTGAGGAATCCAGAGCTTTTGAAAAAAAGATCCTCTAACTATGTCCTGAAGAGCAAAGTGAATCATATGAGATTCTGCATCCTCAGAAAATAATCTGAATGAAAACAGAAAAATGAAAATATGCATTTTTTGTATCTAATGAAAACAAATATTGCTATCACTGACCAAAAAAAGGCAGAATAGTTTGAATAAAACTCCAAACCCAGTTCCTAAAAATGGAACAGGAAGAAATACCCCAGAAGATTCCAGGTCTGAGCAACGCTTGAACCCCATGGGTTCCCAGCCATGCTTCAACAGTACCCAAAATATATAGGACCGAAACACACAAAGAAAGTGTTAGCCTTACTGGAATAAAATCCAAGAAATTTGGACCGAATAGAAATAAATTTCAAAGAAGAATACGGCACGTACATCGCAATTTTAGGGAGCTGATTTCGAACTGAAACATTTCCAATTTAAAAACATGTTACTTGGGAAAGAATTCAGGAATTCGTTCCTTAATAAGAACAACCAAACTAGTATAAGCTTAAAGTTTTAGTCTTAGAACTCAATCTTGAAGCCCAGAGTAACAGTTAAGAATTGAATCCAATTATAAAACAAATAATTGATTATCTTAGGACAAAAGAAATATGGATTTTTAAAAATCACAAAATTCTTCTAGCTAAAAATAGCTAAAGACATAGATTAACCCTCAATTGCGAAAATATTCAATAAAATGAAGACACAAATGAAATTATTAGCATGATAGTCCAGTTAAAGGACCAGTCAATACAGTGGACTTGCATAATCAAAAAATGCAAAACAACAAGACAAATGCAACAGCACCTAGTCTAGTAAATGTTGTCCCTTAACAATGCTAAAATAAATCATAATCTGATACTTGATCTTAAAGTAAACAGAACAAAATGAAGCAATTGCAACATCCAAATAAATCACAGGACCAAGAAAAGTACCTGAAACTAAATAATTTTCCATAAATAAGATACAACCATCTAAAGGAAAAACAGAATTTATGCTTACCTGATAAATTACTTTCTCCAACGGTGTGTCCGGTCCACGGCGTCATCCTTACTTGTGGGATATTCTCTTCCCCAACAGGAAATGGCAAAGAGTCCCAGCAAAGCTGGTCACATGATCCCTCCTAGGCTCCGCCCACCCCAGTCATTCGACCGACGGACAGGAGGAAATATATATAGGAGAAATCATATGATACCGTGGTGACTGTAGTTAGAGAAAATAATTCATCAGACCTGATTAAAAAAACCAGGGCGGGCTGTGGACCGGGACACACCGTTGGAGAAAGTAATTTATCAGGTAAGCATAAATTCTGTTTTCTCCAACATAGGTGTGTCCGGTCCACGTCGTCATCCTTACTTGTGGGAACCAATACCAAAGCTTTAGGACACGGATGAAGGGAGGGAGCAAATCAGGTCACCTAAACGGAAGGCACCACAGCTTGCAAAACCTTTCTCCCAAAAATAGCCTCCGAAGAAGCAAAAGTATCAAATTTGTAAAATTTGGCAAAAGTGTGCAGTGAAGACCAAGTCGCTGCCTTACATATCTGGTCAACAGAAGCCTCGTTCTTGAAGGCCCATGTGGAAGCCACAGCCCTAGTGGAGTGAGCTGTGATTCTTTCAGGAGGCTGCCGTCCGGCAGTCTCATAAGCCAATCGGATAATGCTTTTAAGCCAAAAGGAAAGAGAGGTAGAAGTCGCTTTTTGACCTCTCCTTTTACCAGAAGAAACAACAAACAAGGAAGATGTTTGTCTGAAATCTTTAGTAGCCTCTAAATAGAATTTTAGAGCACGGACTACGTCCAAATTGTGTAACAAGCGTTCCTTCTTTGAAACTGGATTCGGACACAAAGAAGGTACAACTATCTCCTGGTTAATATTTTTGTTGGAAACAACTTTCGGAAGAAAACCAGGCTTAGTACGCAAAACCACCTTATCTGCATGGAACACCAGATAGGGCGGAGAACACTGCAGAGCAGATAACTCTGAAACTCTTCTAGCAGAAGAAATTGCAACCAAAAACAAAACTTTCCAAGATAATAACAATATCTACGGAATGTAAGGGTTCAAACGGAACCCCTTGAAGAACTGAAAGAACTAGATTTAGACTCCAGGGAGGAGTCAAAGGTCTGTAAACAGGCTTGATTCTAACCAGAGCCTGAACAAATGCTTGAACATCTGGCACAGCTGCCAGCCTTTTGTGAAGTAAAACAGATAAAGCAGAGATCTGTCCCTTCAGAGAACTTGCAGATAATCCTTTCTCCAAACCTTCTTGTAGAAAGGATAGAATCTTAGGAATTTTTATCTTGTTCCATGGGAATCCTTTAGATTCACACCAACAGATATATTTTTTCCATATTTTATGGTAAATTTTTCTAGTTACAGGCTTTCTAGCCTGAATCAGAGTATCTATTACAGAATCTGAAAACCCACGCTTTGATAAAATCAAGCGTTCAATCTCCAAGCCGTCAGTTGGAGGGAAACCAGATTCGGATGTTCGAATGGACCTTGAACAAGAAGGTCCTGTCTCAAAGGTAGCTTCCATGGTGGAGCCGAAGACATATTCACCAGGTCTGCATACCAAGTCCTGCGTGGCCACGCAGGAGCTATCAAGATCACAGAAGCCCTCTCCTGATTGATCCTGGCTACCAGCCTGGGAATGAGAGGAAACGGTGGGAATACATAAGCTAGGTTGAAGGTCCAAGGTGCTACTAGTGCATCTACTAGAGTCGCCTTGGGATCCCTGGATCTGGACCCGTAGCAAGGAACCTTGAAGTTCTGACGAGACGCCATCAGATCCATGTCTGGAATGCCCCAAAATTGAGTTATTTGGGCAAAGATTTCCGGATGGAGTTCCCACTCCCCCGGATGGAATGTCTGACGACTCAGAAAATCTGCTTCCCAATTTTCCACTCCTGGGATGTGGATTGCAGACAAGTGGCAGGAGTGATCCTCCGCCCATTGAATTATTTTGGTCACTTCTTCCATCGCCAGGGAACTCCTTGTTCCCCCCTGATGATTGATATATGCAACAGTCGTCATGTTGTCTGATTGAAACCTTATGAATTTGGCCTTTGCTAGTTGAGGCCAAGCTTTGAGAGCATTGAATATCGCTCTCAGTTCCAGAATGTTTAATCGGGAGAAGAGATTCTTCCCGAGACCATAGACCCTGAGCTTTCAGGGGTTCCCAGACCGCGCCCCAGCCCACCAGACTGGCGTCGGTCGTGACAATGACCCACTCTGGTCTGCGGAAGCTCATTCCCTGTGACAGATTGTCCAGGGTCAGCCACCAACGGAGTGAATCTCTGGTCTTTTGATCTACTTGAATCGTCGGAGACAAGTCTGTATAATACCCATTCCACTGTCTGAGCATGCACAGTTGTAATGGTCTTAGATGAATTCGTGCAAAAGGAACTATGTCCATTGCTGCAACCATCAATCCTATTACTTCCATGCACTGCGCTATGGAAGGACGAAGAACAGAATGAAGTACTTGACAAGAGCTTAGAATTTTTGATTTTCTGACCTCTGTCAGAAAAATCCTCATTTCTAAGGAATCTATTATTGTTCCCAAGAAGGGAACTCTTGTTGACGGCGACAGAGAACTTTTTTCTTTGTTCACCTTCCATCCGTGAGATCTGAGAAAGGCTAGGACGATGTCCGTATGAGCCTTTGCTTTTGACAGAGACGACGCTTGAATCAGGATGTCGTCCAAGTAAGGTACTACTGCAATGCCCCTTGGTCTTAGAACCGCTAGAAGGGACCCTAGTACCTTTGTGAAAATCCTTGGAGCAGTGGCTAATCCGAATGGAAGTGCCACAAACTGGTAATGCTTGTCCAGAAAAGCGAACCTTAGGAACTGATGATGTTCCTTGTGGATAGGAATATGTAGGTACGCATCCTTTAAATCCACGGTAGTCATAAATTGATTTTCCTGGATAGTAGGTAGGATCGTTCGAATAGTTTCCATTTTGAACGATGGAACCTTGAGAAATTTGTTTAGGATCTTGAAATCCAAAATTGGTCTGAATGTTCCCTCTTTTTTGGGAACTATGAACAGGTTGGAATAAAAACCCATCCCTTGTTCTCTTATTGGAACTGGATGAATCACTCCCATCTTTAACAGGTCTTCTACACAATGTAAGAATGTCTGTCTTTTTATTTGGTTTGAAGATAATTGAGACCTGTGGAACCTTCCCCTTGGGGGTAGTTCCTTGAATTCCAGGAGATAACCTTGAGAAACTATTTCTAGCGCCCAAGGATCCTGAACATCTCTTGCCCAAGCCTGAGCAAAGAGAGAAAGTCTGCCCCCCACCAGATCCGGTCCCGGATCGGGGGCCATCCCTTCATGCTGTTTTGGTAGCAGTGGTAGGCTTCTTGGCCTGCTTACCCTTGTTCCAGCCTTGCATTGGTCTCCAGGCTGGTTTGGGTTGTGAAGTATTACCCTCTTGCTTAGAGGATGTAGAATTAGAGACTGGTCCGTTTCTGCAAAAGGGACGAAAATTAGGCTTATTTTTAGCCTTAAAAGACCTATCCTGTGGGAGGGCGTGGCCCTTTCCCCCAGTGATGTCTGAAATAATCTCTTTCAAATCAGGTCCAAATAATGTTTTACCCTTGAAAGGGATGTTAAGCAATTTTGTCTTGGAAGACACATCCGCTGACCAAGACTTTAGCCAAAGCGCTCTGCGCGCCACGATAGCAAACCCTGAATTTTTCGCCGCTAATCTAGCTAATTGCAAAGCGGCATCTAAAATAAAAGAGTTAGCCAATTTAAGTGCTTGAACTCTGTCCATAACCTCCTCATACGAAGATTCTTTATTGAGCGACTTTTCTAGTTCCTCGAACCAGAAACACGCTGCCGTAGTGACAGGAACAATGCATGAAATTGGTTGTAGAAGGTAACCTTGCTGAACAAAAATCTTTTTAAGCAAACCCTCTAATTTTTTATCCATAGGATCTTTGAAAGCACAACTATCTTCGATAGGAATAGTAGTGCGTTTGTTTAGAGTAGAAACCGCCCCCTCGACCTTGGGGACTGTCTGCCATAAGTCCTTTCTGGGGTCGACTATAGGAAATAATTTCTTAAATATAGGGGGGGGGACAAAAAGGTATGCCGGGCCTTTCCCACTCTTTATTTACTATGTCCGCCACCCGCTTGGGTATAGGAAAAGCGTTGGGGGGCACCGGAACCTCTAGGAACTTGTCCATCTTACATAATTTCTCTGGAATGACCAAATTGTCACAATCATCCAGAGTAGATAATACCTCCTTAAGCAGTGCGCGGAGATGTTCTAATTTAAATTTAAATGTCACAACATCAGGTTCAGCTTGTTGAGAAATTTTTCCTGAATCTGAAATTTCTCCCTCAGACAAAACCTACCTCATGGCCCCTTCAGATTGGTGTGAGGGTATGACAGAACAATTATCATCAGTGCCCTCCTGCTCTTCAGTGTTTAAAACAGAGCAATCGCGCTTTCTCTGATAAGTAGGCATTTTGGATAAAATATTTGCTATGGAGTTATCCATTACAGCCGTTAATTGTTGCATGGTAATAAGTATTGGCGCACTAGAGTACTAGGGGCCTCCTGCGTGGGCAAAACTGGTGTAGACACAGTAGGAGATGATGTAGTATCATGTTTACTCCCCTCATTTGAGGAATCATCTTGGGCAATATCATTATCTGTGGCAGTACTGTCCTTACTTTGTTTGGACGCTATGGCACAATTATCACATAAATTTAAATGGGGAGACACATTGGCTTTCATACATATAGAACATAGCTTATCTGAAGGTACAGACATGTTAAACAGGCTTAAACTTGTCAACAAAACACAAAAAACGTTTTAAAACAAACCCGTTACTGTCTCTTTAAATTTTAAACTGAAAACACTTTATTACTGAATATGTGAAAAAGTATGAAGGAATTGTTCAAAATTCACCAAAATTTCACCACAGTGTCTTAAAGCATTAAGAGTATTGCACACCAAATTTCAGAGCTTTAACCCTTAAAATAACGGAACCGTTATACAGTCCCATCTATAGTCTTTGCTGAGACCCAACCAAGCCCAGAGGGGAATACGATACCAATTGACGCCTTCTAGAAGCTTTTCCAGCAATTTTTAGATCCTCACACATGCATCTGCATGCCCTGCTCTCAAAAAACAACTGCGCAGTAATGGCGCGAAAATGAGGCTCAGTCTACTACTAGGAAGGCCCCCAACACAGTGCCTGCCGTTTAATAAACGTTCCCCAAGTTTATAAATGCAAATTGTCAGCATAAATATGAATAAAATGCCCAAATAAAGCAATCGATTTAGCCCATAAAAATGTCTACCAGTTTTTTAGCCCATAATAAGCCCATTATTCTGTTTGTTTGACTAAGAAAATGGCTTACCGGTCCCCATGAGGGGAAATGACAGCCTTCCAGCATTACATCGTCTTGTTAGAAATATGGCTAGTCATACCTTAAGCAGAAAAGTCTGCTAACTGCTTCCCCCAACTGAAGTTACTTCATCTCAACAGTCCTATGTGGAAACAGCAATCGATTTTAGTTACTGTCTGCTAAAATCATCTTCCTCTCACAAACAGAAATCTTCATCCTTTTCTGTTTCAGAGTAAATAGTACATACCAGCACTATTTTAAAATAACAAACACTTGATAGAAGAATAAAAACTACATTTAAACACCAAAAAACTCAACCATCTCCGTGGAGATGTTGCCTGTGCAACGGCAAAGAGAATGACTGGGGTGGGCGGAGCCTAGGAGGGACTATATGGCCAGCTTTGCTGGGACTCTTTGCCATTTCCTGTTGGGGAAGAGATATCCCACAAGTAAGGATGACGCCGTGGACCGGACACACCAATGTTGGAGAAAATGAGAATTTGCATATCTAATTTGTACAGTATACAAGTTATTTCTGGGGACAAAGCAAGCGGGGATTCTTGCCTAGATGTGCCAATTTCCTATGCAAATATTTACATTGACTTAATTTTGAGACATGGAGGATTTTAATTTCAGTTTTTTATCTCCCCCCATAATTTTAATGAATTTTGGTTTAACCTTGAAAATAGCTTTATCAATGCAGCAACCAGAAATCTATCTCCTACTGATGAGTTCCAAATAGAACGAAACAGGCTGTCTAGGAGTGATTTCTGATTTGATGCTATAATCCAGTTAAAAGGCTAGCTGTATTAAAATAGTATTTTTGAAGCAAAAAAACTGAGAATTTGCATATCTAATTTGCATAGCTTACCCAGAATTCTCATGTGCATTGGTAACATTGTATATGAGTTATTTCTGGGGACAAAGCAAGCGGGGATTGCTAGATGTGCTAATTTCCTATGCAAATATTTACATTGATTTTAATACATACATATATATATATATATATATATATATATATACACACATAACAGAATTTATGCTTACCTGATAAATTACTTTCTCTTGTGGTGTATCCAGTCCACGGATTCATCCTTTACTTGTGGGATACCAATACCAAAGCTTTAGGACACGGATGAAGGGAGGGAACAAGACAGCACACAGCAGAGCTGTCCATATAGCTCCTCCTCTAGCTCCACCCCCCAGTCATTCGACCGGAGGTTAGGAAGAAAAAGGAGAAACCATAGTACAGTACTATGGGTATGATTATTATAGGTGAAAAAACACCTGCAATGAAGAATTCCATAAAAAGGTCACTGCATCCATAAATGCCACTTAAAGATCCTTACTTCTGGAATACAGATGTAAAATTTCCAAAAAGTAATGGGGGAATTTTTATATATATATATATACATATATACATACATACATATATATATTCATTAAAATTATGGGGGAGATAAAAAACTGAAATTAAAATCCTCCATGTCTCAAAATTAAATCAATGTAAATATTTGCATAGGAAATTAGCACATCTAGCTCCAAATAGAACGAAACAGGCTTTCTAGGAGTGATTTCTGATTTGCTACTATAATCCTGTTAAGGGATAGCTGTGTTAAAACAGTATTTTTGAATTAAAAAAAATGAGAATTTGCATATCTAATTTGTACAGTATATGAGTTATTTCTGGTGACAAAGCAAGCGGGATTCTTGCCTAGATGTGCTAATTTCCTATGCAAATATTTACATTGACTTAATTTTGAGACATGGAGGATTTTAATTTCAATTTTTTATCTCCCCCATAATTTTAATGAATTTTGGTTTAACCTTGAAAATAGCTTTATCAATGCAGCAACCAGAAATCTATCTCCTACTGATGAGTTCCAAATAGAACGAAACAGGCTGTCTAGGAGTGATTTCTGATTTGCTGCTATAATCCTGTTAAAAGGCTAGCTGTATTAAAACAGTATTTTTGAAGCAAAAAAACTGAGAATTTGCATATCTAATTTGCATAGCTTACCCAGAATTCTCATGTGCATTGGTAACATTGTATTTGAGTTATTTCTGGGGACAAAACAAGCGGGGATTGCTAGATGTGCTAATTTCCTATGCAAATATTTACATTGATTTTAATACATACATATATATATATATATATATATATATACATAACATAATTTATGCTTACCTGATAAATTACTTTCTCTTGTGGTGTATCCAGTCCACGGATTCATCCTTTACTTGTGGGATATTCTCCTTCCTAACAGGAAGTGGCAAAGAGAGCACACAGCAGAGCTGTCCATATAGCTCCCCCTCTAGCTCCACCCCCCAGTCATTCGACCGGAGGTTAGGAAGAAAAAGGAGAAACCATAGGGTGCAGTGGTGACTGTAGTTTAAACAAAAAAATCTACCTGACTTAATAGCCAGGGCGGGCCGTGGACTGGATACACCACAAGAGAAAGTAATTTATCAGGTAAGCATAAATTATGTTTTCTCTTGTAAGGTGTATCCAGTCCACGGATTCATCCTTTACTTGTGGGATACCAATACCAAAGCTTTAGGACACGGATGAAGGGAGGGAACAAGACAGGTACCTTAAATGGAAGGCACCACTGCTTGCAAAACCTTTCTCCCAAAAATAGCCTCCGAAGAAGCAAAAGTATAGAATTTGTAAAATTTGGAAAAGTATGCAGCGAAGACCAAGTCGCTGCCTTACAAATCTGTTCAACAGAAGCTTCATTTTTAAAAGCCCATGTGGAAGCCACTGCTCTGGTAGAATGAGCAGTAATTGTTTCAGGAGGCTGCTGGCCAGCAGTCTCATAGGCCAGACGGATGATGCTTTTCAGTCAAAAGGAAAGAGAGGTAGCAGTCGCCTTCTGACCTCTCCTCTTACCAGAATAGATGACAAACAATGAAGTTGTTTGTCTGAAATCCTTAGTTGCTTGTAAATAGAACTTTAAAGCACGAACCACATCAAGATTGTGTAACAGACGTTCCTTCTTCGAAGAAGGATTAGGACACAGAGACGGAACAATTTCCTGATTAATATTCTTATTAGACACAACCTTAGGAAGAAAACCGGGTTTGGTACGCAAAACTACCTTATCTGCGTGGAACACCAAGTAAGGTGAGTCACACTGCAAAGCAGATAACTCTGAAACTCTTCGAGCAGAAGAGATAGCTACCAAAAACAAAACTTTCCAAGATAAAAGTTTAATATCTATGGAATGTAAAGGTACAAACGGAACCCCTTCCAGAACTGAAAGAACTAAATTCAGACTCCATGGTGGAGCCACAGGTCTATAAAAAGGCTTGATTCTGACTAAAGCCTGACTAAACGCTTGAACGTCTGGTACCTCTGCCAGACGTTAGTGTAAAAGAATAGACAAAGCAGATATCTGTCCTTTTAAGGAACTAGCTGATAATCCTTTCTCCAATCCTTCTTGGAGAAAGGACAATATCCTGGGAATCCTAATCTTACTCCATGAGTAACCCTTGGATTCGCACCAACAAAGATATTTTCGCCAAATCTTATGGTAATTTTCCTGGTGACAGGCTTTCTAGCCTGAATCAGGGTATCGATAACCGACTCAGAGAAACCACGCTTAGATAGAATTAGGCGTTCAATCTCCAAGCAGTCAGACGCAGAGAAATTAGATTTGGATGTTTGAAAGGACCTTGGAGTAGAAGGTCCTGCCTCATTGGCAGAGTCCATGGTGGAACGGATGACATGTCCACTAGGTCTGTATACCAAGTCCTGCGTGGCCACGCAGGCACTATCAGAATCACCGACGCCCTCTCCTGCTTGATTCTGGCAACCAGACGAGGAAAGAGAGGAAACGGTGGAAACACATAGGCCAAATTGAAGGACCAAGGCGCTGCTAGAGCATCTATCAACATCGCCTGGGGATCCCGGGACCTGGACCCGTAAAGAGGAAGTTTGGCATTCTGACGGGACGCCATAAGATCCAATTCTGGAGTGCCCCATAGCTGAGTCAGCTGGGCAAATACCTCCGGGTGGAGTTCCCACTCCCCCGGATGAAAAGTCTGACGACTTAGAAAATCCGCTTCCCAGTTGTCTACTCCTGGGATGTGAATTGCTGAGAGGTGGCAAGAGTGATCCTCCGCCCACCTGATTATTTTGGTTACTTCCATCATTGACTCCTTGTTCCCCCTTGATGGTTGATATAAGCTACAGTCGTGATGTTGTCCGACTGAAATCTGATGAATTTGGCCGCAGCTAGCTGAGGCCATGCCTGAAGCGCGTTGAATATCGCCCTCAGTTCCAGAATGTTTATCGGGAGAAGAGCTTCTTCCCGAGACCATAAGCCCTGAGCTTTCAGGGAGTCCCAGACAGCACCCCAGCCCAACAGACTGGCGTTGGTCGTTACGATGATCCACTCTGGTCTGTGGAAACACATTCCCTGAGACAGGTGATCCTGAGACAACCACCAGAGAAGAGAATCTCTGGTCCCCTGGTCCAACTATATTTGAGGAGACAAATCTGCATAATCCCCATTCCACTGTTTAAGCATGCATAGTTGCAGTGGTCTGAGGTGTATCCGTGCAAAAGGGACTATGTCCATTGCCGCTACCATTAGTCCGATTGTCTCCATGCACTGAGCTACAGATGGCCGAGGAATGGAATGAAGAGCTCGGCAAGTAGTTAAGAGTTTTAACTTTCTGACCTCCGTCAGAAATATTTTCATTTCTACCGAGTCTATTAGTGTTCCTAGGAAGGGAACTCTTGTGAGGGTGGAGAGAGAACTCTTTTAGATGTTCACTTTCCACCCGTGAAACCTCAGAAAGGCCACTACGATTTCCTTGTGAGACTTGGCTCTTTGGAAAGTGATGCCTGAATTAAGATGTCGTCTAGATAAGGCGCCACTGCTATGCCCCGCGGTCTTAGCACCGCCAGGAGGGACCCTAGCACCTTTGTGATAATTCATGGAGCAGTGGCCAACCCGAAAGGGAGAGCCACAAACTGAAAATGCTTGTCCAGAAAGGCAAACCTGAGAAACTGGTGATGATCTTTGTGGATAGGAATGTGTAGATACGCATCCTTTAGATCCACGGTAGTCATATATTGACCCTCCTGGATCATTGGTAAGATTGTCCGAATGGTCTCCATCTTGAATGATGGGACTCTGAGGAATTTGTTTAGAATTTTGAGATCCAGGATTGGTCTAAAAGTTCCTTCTTTTTTGGGAGCCACAAACAGGTTTGAGTAAAACCCCAGCCCTTGTTCCGCAATTGGAACTGGGTGGATCACTCCCATAGTATGTAGGTCTTCTACACAGCGTAAAAACGCCTCTTTCTTTGTCGTGTCTGTAGACAGACGAGAAATATGGAACCTTCCCTTTGAAGGGGAGTCCTTGAATTCTAGAAGATATCCCTGGGATACAATCTCTAAGGCCCAGGGATCGTGTACGTCTCTTGCCCAGGCCTGAGCGAAGAGAGTGAGTCTGCCCCCTATTAGATCCGGTCCCGGATCGGGGGCTACCCCTTCATGCTGTCTTGGAGGCAGCTGCAGGCTTCTTGGCCTGTTTACCCTTGTTCCAGCCCTGTTAAGGTTTCCAGGCTGCCCTGGGTTGTGAAGTGTTACCCTCTTACTTTGCAGCAGGGGAGATTGAAGCAAGACCGCTCCTGAAATTTCAAAAGGAACAAAAATTATTTTGTATGTTCTTTGTCTTAAAGGACTTGTCCTGAGGGAGAGCATGGCCTTTACCACAAGTGATTTCTGAGATGATCTCTTTCAATTCAGGCCCGAAAAGGGTCTTTCCTTTGAAAGGGATGTTCAGCAGTTTGGATTTTGACGACACATCGGCCGACCAGGACTTGAGCCATAGTGCCCTGCGTGCCAGAATGGCGAAACCTGAATTCTTTGCCGCTAACTTAGCTAGTTGGAAAGCGGCATCTGTGATAAAAGAATTAGACAGCTTAAGAGCCTTAATTCTGTCCATAATATCCTCAAATGAGGTCTCTGTCTGGAGCGCATCTTCCAGCGCCTTGAACCAGAAAGCAGCTGCAGTAGTTACAGGAACAATGCACGCTATAGGTTTGATGAACAAAAATTTTCTTAAGTAAACCCTCTAACTTTTTATCCATAGGGTCTTTAAAAGCACAACTGTCCTCAATTGGTATGGTTGTGCGTTTAGCAAGTGAAGAAACAGCCCCCTCCACCTTAGGGGCCGTCTGCCACGAGTCCCGTGTAGTGTCAGATATGGGGAACATTTTCTTAAAAACAGGAGGGCGAACAAACGGAATACCTGGTCTATCCCACTCCCTAGTTACTATATCCGCAATCCATCAGTGTAAACAGGAACTTCTAGGTACATGTCCATTTTACACAATTTCTGTGGAACCACCAAAGGGTCACAGTCATCCAGAGTAAATAATACCTCCCTGAGTAATAAGCGGAGGTGTTCTAGTTTAAATTTAAAAGCCAACGTAGCCGAGTCTGTCTGAGGAGCAACCTTTCCCGAATCGGAAATTTCTCCCTCAGACAGCACATCCCTCGCCCCCATTTCAGAGCGTTGTGAGTGTATATCGGATACGGCTACTAAAGCGTCAGAATGCTCAGAATCTGTTCTTAAAACAGAGCTATCCCGCTTTGCAGGTAACACAGGCAGCTTAGATAAAAATACTGAGAGGGTATTATCCATAACTGCCGCCAAATCTTGTAAGGTAAAAGAGTTAGACGCGCTAGAGGTGCTAGGCGTCACTTGAGAGGGCGTAACTGGTTGTGACACTTGGGGAGAGGTCAACGGGCTAACCTCATTACCTTCTGTCTGAGAATCATCTTGGGCCACATTTTTAAGTGCAACAATATGGTCTTTAAAATGTATAGACATATCAGTACACGTGGGACACATTTTGAGAGGGGGTTCCACCATGGCTTCTAAACACATTGAACAAGGATTTTCCTTGGTGACAGACATGTTTAACAGACTAGTAGTAAGAAAAACAGGCTTAGAAATCACATCAAGCAAAAACACACTTTGCAAAAAAAATGTTAATGTGCCTTTAAGAGATAAAAAAGGCCCACAATTTTCCAAAACAATGAAAAATGCACCAAACTTTCTGAAATTTTCACAGCATGTACCTAGAGCATTGGTAAGATTGCACAACTAGCAAAAAGAATCGATTAATCCCTTAATGCCCAAACCGGATCAATAGTAAGCTAACAGACCGCTTAAAACAAAGTTAGCACCTTGCCACAGCTCTGCTGTGGCCCTACCTTCCCTTAGGAGTCGGATTTATGGGGAAAAAGCTTCATATGGGTCCTCAAACTGTAGCAGGAGCTACCACGTGAACACAGCCTGAAGATCTAGTCAATCTAAAAGGCGAAAAATTAGGCCCCTCCCACCTTACTCCGGTGCTGTGAGGCCTAAAGAAACACTCCTAGGAGTTATAATATTAGCCATGTGGGTAACAACCCCTGAAAGAAACCCAAAGGGACCTTCTAAGTGTCTCAAAACGATATTTAGAAGTAAAAACCGTTTGCCATAATAAAGTGTCAACCCATAAAATAGTGTCAACCAGCATAAATTAGCCCTGTTATGTAAGCTTGTAATTCCATACTTAGTCTCTGAAAAAAGCTTACCCTTCCCTCATGGGGATCTTAAAAGTCCTTTTCTAGCATTATCACAGTCTTGTCTAGAAATAAATGACTGAACATACCTTATTGCAGCCTAATCTGCAAACCGTTCCCCCCAACTGAAGTTTTCTTGTACTCCTCAGTCCTGTGTGGAAACAGCAGTGGATTTTAGTTACAACATGCTAAAATCATCTTCCTCTCTAAAGAAATCTTCATCCCTTTTCTGCTGGAGAGTAAATAGTACAAACCGGTACCATTTAAAATAAACTTTTGCTTGTAGAACAAAAACTACAAATCTAACACCACATTCACTTTACCCTTCCGAGAGAGACCCTATTGTTTAGAGCCGGCAAAGAGAATGACTGGGGGGTGGAGCTAGAGGGGGAGCTATATGGACAGCTCTGCTGTGTGCTCTCTTTGCCACTTCCTGTTAGGAAGGAGAATATCCCACAAGTAAAGTAAAGGATGAATCCGTGGACTGGATACACTTTACAAGAGAAATATATTTTATATATATATATATATATATATATATATATATATATATATATATATATATATATATATATATATATATAAATAAATATAAATATATATATATATATATATATATATATATATATATATATATATATACATACATACATATACATATATATATATATATATATATATATATATACACACACACACACATACACACACACATATATATTGTTTTTGGCGCACAGGAAAGTTTTGCTCTGTGAAACGCATTACTGGGCTAAAAGAAGCTGTACCCAGGAGGTAAATCAATGGTATCGAGAGGGTTGTTCATTCCTACGAGTGTGTTTCTCTGTGTGTGCGCTTCTGTGTGTGTGTGTGTGTGTGTATATATATATATATATACAGGGAGTGCAGAATTATTAGGCAAATGAGTATTTTGACCACATCATCCTCTTTATGCATGTTGTCTTACTCCAAGCTGTATAGGCTCGAAAGCCTACTACCAATTAAGCATATTAGGTGATGTGCATCTCTGTAATGAGAAGGGGTGTGGTCTAATGACATCAACACCCTATATCAGGTGTGCATAATTATTAGGCAACTTCCTTTCCTTTGGCAAAATGGGTCAAAAGAAGGACTTGACAGGCTCAGAAAAGTTAAAAATAGTGAGATATCTTGCAGAGGGATGCAGCACTCTTAAAATTGCAAAGCTTCTGAAGCGTGATCATCTAACAATCAAGCGTTTCATTCAAAAACAGAATTTATGTTTACCTGATAAATTACTTTCTCCAACGGTGTGTCCGGTCCACGGCGTCATCCTTACTTGTGGGATATTCTCTTCCCCAACAGGAAATGGCAAAGAGCCCAGCAAAGCTGGTCACATGATCCCTCCTAGGCTCCGCCTTCCCCAGTCATTCGACCGACGTAAAGGAGGAATATTTGCATAGGAGAAATCATATGATACCGTGGTGACTGTAGTTAAAGAAAATAAATTATCAGACCTGATTAAAAAACCAGGGCGGGCCGTGGACCGGACACACCGTTGGAGAAAGTAATTTATCAGGTAAACATAAATTCTGTTTTCTCCAACATAGGTGTGTCCGGTCCACGGCGTCATCCTTACTTGTGGGAACCAATACCAAAGCTTTAGGACACGGATGAAGGGAGGGAGCAAATCAGGTCACCTAAATGGAAGGCACCACGGCTTGCAAAACCTTTCTCCCAAAAATAGCCTCAGAAGAAGCAAAAGTATCAAACTTGTAAAATTTGGTAAAAGTGTGCAGTGAAGACCAAGTCGCTGCCTTACATATCTGATCAACAGAAGCCTCGTTCTTGAAGGCCCATGTGGAAGCCACAGCCCTAGTGGAATGAGCTGTGATTCTTTCAGGAGGTTGCCGTCCGGCAGTCTCATAAGCCAATCTGATGATGCTTTTAATCCAAAAAGAGAGAGAGGTAGAAGTTGCTTTTTGACCTCTCCTTTTACCAGAATAAACAACAAACAAGGAAGATGTTTGTCTAAAATCCTTTGTAGCATCTAAATAGAATTTTAGAGCGCGAACAACATCCAAATTGTGCAACAAACGTTCCTTCTTTGAAACTGGATTCGGACACAAAGAAGGCACGACTATCTCCTGGTTAATGTTTTTGTTAGAAACAACTTTCGGAAGAAAACCAGGTTTAGTACGTAAAACCACCTTATCTGCATGGAACACCAGATAAGGAGGAGAACACTGCAGAGCAGATAATTCTGAAACTCTTCTAGCAGAAGAAATTGCAACCAAAAACAAAACTTTCCAAGATAATAACTTAATATCAACGGAATGTAAGGGTTCAAACGGAACCCCCTGAAGAACTGAAAGAACTAAATTGAGACTCCAAGGAGGAGTCAAAGGTTTGTAAACAGGCTTGATTCTAACCAGAGCCTGAACAAAGGCTTGAACATCTGGCACAGCTGCCAGCTTTTTGTGAAGTAACACAGACAAGGCAGAAATCTGTCCCTTCAAGGAACTTGCAGATAATCCTTTCTCCAATCCTTCTTGAAGAAAGGATAGAATCTTAGGAATTTTTACCTTGTCCCAAGGGAATCCTTTAGATTCACACCAACAGATATATTTTTTCCATATTTTGTGGTAAATTTTTCTAGTTACAGGCTTTCTGGCCTGAACAAGAGTATCAATAACAGAATCTGAGAACCCTCGCTTTGATAAGATCAAGCGTTCAATCTCCAAGCAGTCAGTTGGAGTGAGACCAGATTCGGATGTTCGAACGGACCTTGAACAAGAAGGTCTCGTCTCAAAGGTAGCTTCCATGGTGGAGCCGATGACATATTCACCAGGTCTGCATACCAAGTCCTGCGTGGCCACGCAGGAGCTATCAAGATCACCGATGCCCTCTCCTGATTGATCCTGGCTACCAGCCTGGGGATGAGAGGAAACGGCGGGAATACATAAGCTAGTTTGAAGGTCCAAGGTGCTACTAGTGCATCTACTAGAGTCGCCTTGGGATCCCTGGATCTGGACCCGTAGCAAGGAACCTTGAAGTTCTGACGAGAGGCCATCAGATCCATGTCTGGAATGCCCCACAGTTGAGTAATGTGGGCAAAGATTTCCGGATGGAGTTCCCACTCCCCCGGATGTAATGTCTGACGACTCAGAAAATCCGCTTCCCAAATTTCCACTCCTGGGATGTGGATTGCAGACAAGTGGCAGGAGTGAGTCTCCGCCCATTGAATGATCGGTAGAAGAGATTCTTCCCGAGACCAAAGACCCTGAGCTTTCAGGGGTCCCCAGACCGCGCCCCAGCCCATCAGACTGGCGTCGGTCGTGACAATGACCCACTCTGGTCTGCGGAAGCTCATCCCCTGTGACAGGTTGTCCAGGGACAGCCACCAACGGAGTGAATCTCTGGTCCTCTGATTTACTTGTATCGTCGGAGACAAGTCTGTATAGTCCCCATTCCACTGACTGAGCATGCACAGTTGTAATGGTCTTAGATGAATGCGCGCAAAAGGAACTATGTCCATTGCCGCTACCATCAAACCTATTACTTCCATGCACTGCGCTATGGAAGGAAGAGGAACGGAATGGAGTATTTGACAAGAGTTTAGAAGTTTTGTTTTTCTGGCCTCTGTCAGAAAAATCCTCATTTCTAAGGAGTCTATTATTGTTCCCAAGAAGGGAACCCTCGTTGACGGAGATAGAGAACTCTTTTCTACGTTCACTTTCCATCCGTGAGATCTGAGAAAGGCCAGGACAATGTCCGTGTGAGCCTTTGCTAGAGGAAGGGACGACGCTTGAATCAGAATGTCGTCCAAGTAAGGTACTACTGCAATGCCCCTTGGTCTTAGCACCGCAAGAAGGGACCCTAGTACCTTTGTGAAAATCCTTGGAGCAGTGGCTAATCCGAACGGAAGTGCCACGAACTGGTAATGCTTGTCCAGGAATGCGAACCTTAGGAACCGATGATGTTCCTTGTGGATAGGAATATGTAGATACGCATCCTTTAAATCCACCGTGGTCATGAATTGACCTTCCTGGATGGAAGGAAGAATTGTTCGAATGGTTTCCATTTTGAACGATGGAACCTTGAGAAACTTGTTTAGGATCTTGAGATCTAAGATTGGTCTGAACGTTCCCTCTTTTTTGGGAACTACGAACAGATTGGAGTAGAACCCCATCCCTTGTTCTCCTAATGGAACAGGATGAATCACTCCCATTTTTAACAGGTCTTCTACACAATGTAAGAATGCCTGTTTTTTATGTGGTCTGAAGACAATTGAGACCTGTGGAACCTCCCCCTTGGGGGAAGCCCTTTGAATTCCAGAAGATAACCTTGGGAGACTATTTCTAGCGCCCAAGGATCCAGAACATCTCTTGCCCAAGCCTGAGCGAAGAGAGAGAGTCTGCCCCCCACCAGATCCGGTCCCGGATCGGGGGCCAACATCTCATGCTGTCTTGGTAGCAGTGGCAGGTTTCTTGGCCTGCTTTCCCTTGTTCCAGCCTTGCATTGGTCTCCAGGCTGGCTTGGCTTGAGAAGTATTACCCTCTTGCTTAGAGGACGTAGCACTTGGGGCTGGTCCGTTTCTACGAAAGGGACGAAAATTAGGTTTATTTTTGGCCTTGAAAGACCTATCCTGAGGAAGGGCGTGGCCCTTGCCCCCAGTGATATCAGAGATAATCTCTTTCAAGTCAGGACCAAACAGCGCTTTCCCCTTGAAAGGAATGTTAAGCAATTTGTTCTTGGAAGACGCATCCGCTGACCAAGATTTTAACCAAAGCGCTCTGCGCGCCACAATAGCAAACCCAGAATTTTTCGCCGCTAACCTAGCCAATTGCAAAGTGGCGTCTAGGGTGAAAGAATTAGCCAATTTGAGAGCACGGATTCTGTCCATAATCTCCTCATAAGAAGGAGAATTACTAGTGATCGCCTTTTCTAGCTCATCGAACCAGAAACACGCGGCTGTAGTGACAGGGACAATGCATGAAATTGGTTGTAGAAGGTAACCTTGCTGAACAAACATCTTTTTAAGCAAACCTTCTAATTTTTTATCCATAGGATCTTTGAAAGCACAACTATCTTCTATGGGTATAGTGGTGCGTTTGTTTAGAGTAGAAACCGCCCCCTCGACCTTGGGGACTGTCTGCCATAAGTCCTTTCTGGGGTCGACCATAGGAAACAATTTTTTAAATATGGGGGGAGGGACGAAAGGTATACCGGGCCTTTCCCATTCTTTATTTACAATGTCCGCCACCCGCTTGGGTATAGGAAAAGCTTCGGGGGGCCCCGGGACCTCTAGGAACTTGTCCATTTTACATAGTTTCTCTGGGATGACCAAATTCTCACAATCATCCAGAGTGGATAACACCTCCTTAAGCAGAGCACGGAGATGTTCCAACTTAAATTTAAATGTAATCACATCAGGTTCAGCTTGTTGAGAAATTTTCCCTGAATCTGAAATTTCTCCCTCAGACAAAACCTCCCTGGCCCCCTCAGACTGGTGTAGGGGCCCTTCAGAAACAATATCATCAGCGTCCTCATGCTCTTCAGTATTTTCTAAAACAGAGCAGTCGTGCTTTCGCTGATAAGTGGGCATTTTGGCTAAAATGTTTTTGATAGAATTATCCATTACAGCCGTTAATTGTTGCATAGTAAGGAGTATTGGCGCGCTAGATGTACTAGGGGCCTCTTGTGTGGGCAAGACTGGTGTAGACGAAGGAGGGGATGATGCAGTACCATGCTTACTCCCCTCACTTGAGGAATCATCTTGGGCATCATTTTCTCTAAATTTTGTGTCACATAAATCACATCTATTTAAATGAGAAGGGACCTTGGCTTCCCCACATTCAGAACACAGTCTATCTGGCAGTTCAGACATGTTAAACAGGCATAAACTTGATAACAAAGTACAAAAAACGTTTTAAAATAAAACCGTTACTGTCACTTTAAATTTTAAACTGAACACACTTTATTACTGCAATTGCGAAAAAGTATGAAGGAATTGTTCAAAATTCACCAAAATTTCACCACAGTGTCTTAAAGCCTTAAAAGTATTGCACACCAAATTTGGAAGCTTTAACCCTTAAAATAACGGAACCGGAGCCGTTTTTATATTTAACCCCTTTACAGTCCCTGGTATCGGCTTTGCTGAGACCCAACCAAGCCCAAAGGGGAATACGATACCAAATGACGCCTTCAGAAAGTCTTTTCTATGTATCAGAGCTCCTCACACATGCATCTGCATGTCATGCTTCTCAAAAACAAGTGCGCAATACAGGCGCGAAAATGAGACTCTGCCTATGATTAGGGAAAGCCCCTAGAGAATAAGGTGTCCAATACAGTGCCTGCCGGTTATTTTACAAAATTCCCAAGATTAAAATAATTCCTCAAGGCTATGGAGTATAAAATATGTTTATATATAAATCGATTTAGCCCAGAAAATGTCTACAGTCTTAAAAAGCCCTTGTGAAGCCCTTATTTACTGTCTGTAATAAAATGGCTTACCGGATCCCATAGGGAAAATGACAGCTTCCAGCATTACATCGTCTTGTTAGAATGTGTCATACCTCAAGCAGCAAAAGTCTGCTCACTGTTCCCCCAACTGAAGTTAATTCCTCTCAACAGTCCTGTGTGGAACAGCCATCGATTTTAGTAACGGTTGCTAAAATCATTTTCCTCTTACAAACAGAAATCTTCATCTCTTTTCTGTTTCAGAGTAAATAGTACATACCAGCACTATTTTAAAATAACAAACTCTTGATTGAATAATAAAAACTACAGTTAAACACTAAAAAACTCTAAGCCATCTCCGTGGAGATGTTGCCTGTACAACGGCAAAGAGAATGACTGGGGAAGGCGGAGCCTAGGAGGGATCATGTGACCAGCTTTGCTGGGCTCTTTGCCATTTCCTGTTGGGGAAGAGAATATCCCACAAGTAAGGATGACGCCGTGGACCGGACACACCTATGTTGGAGAAATAGTCAACAGGGTCGCAAGAAGCGTGTGGAAAAACCAAGGCGCAAAATAACTGCCCATGAACTGAGAAAAGTCAAGCGTGCAGCTGCCAAGATGCCACTTGCCGCCAGTTTGGCCATATTTCAGAGCTGCAACATCACTGGAGTGCCCAAAAGCACAAGGTGTGCAATACTCAGAGACATGGCCAAGGTAAGAAAGGCTGAAAGACGACCACCACTGAACAAGACACACAAGCTGAAACGTCAAGACTGGGCCAAGAAATATCTCAAGACTGATTTTTCTAAGGTTTTATGGACTGATGAAATGAGAGTGAGTCTTGATGGGCCAGATGGATGGGCCCGTGGCTGGATTGGTAAAGGGCAGAGAGCTCCAGTCCGACTCAGACGCCAGCAAGGTGGAGGTGGAGTACTGGTTTGGGCTGGTATCATCAAAGATGAGCTTGTGGGGCCTTTTCGGGTTGAGGATGGAGTCAAGCTCAACTCCCAGTCCTACTGCCAGTTTCTGGAAGACACCTTCTTCAAGCAGTGGTACAGGAAGAAGTCTGCATCCTTCAAGAAAAACATGATTTTCATGCAGGACAATGCTCCATCACACGCGTCCAAGTACTCCACAGTGTGGCTGGCAAGAAAGGGTATAAAAGAAGAAAATCTAATGACATGGCCTCCTTGTTCACCTGATCTGAACCCCATTGAGAACCTGTGGTCCATCATCAAATGTGAGATTTACAAGGAGGGAAAACAGTACACCTCTCTGAACAGTGTCTGGGAGGCTGTGGTTGCTGCTGCATGCAATGTTGATGGTGAACAGATCAAAACACTGACAGAATCCATGGATGGCAGGCTTTTGAGTGTCCTTGCAAAGAAAGGTGGCTATATTGGTAACTGATTTGTTTTTGTTTTGTTTTTGAATGTCAGAAATGTATATTTGTGAATGTTGAGATGTTATATTGGTTTCACTGGTAAAAATAAATAATTGAAATGGGTATATATTTGTTTTTTGTTACGTTGCCTAATAATTATGCACAGTAATAGTCACCTGCACACACAGATATCCCCCTTAAATAGCTATAACTAAAAACTACTTCCAAAACTATTCAGCTTTGATATTAATTAGTTTTTTGGGTTCATTGAGAACATGGTTGTTGTTCAATAATAAAATTAATCCTCAAAAATACAACTTGCCTAATAATTCTGCACTCCCTGTATATATATATATATATATATATATATATATATATATATATATATATATATATACATATACATACATACATACACACACACACACACTGTATATAATATATTTTACATTTTTTGAAATAAAATGGAAATCTTCAGAAAAAGTGAAAACACTATGCAATATTAGTACTCTTTACATACTGAGTCACTTTGTTACACTGGGAACAACATAAAATATTGTGTATAAAAGTATTGTGCTTGAATTAAAAGTACAGCTTATTGAGTAAATAAATTAAAAACAAAATTTATGTTTACCTGATAAATTTCTCTCTGTCCAGACATGGAGAGTCCACGACATCATTCCAATTACTAGTGGGGTATTTAACTCCTGGCCAGCAGGAAAAGGCAAAGAGCACCAAAGCAAAGCTGTTAAGTGTAACTTGCACAAATTATAATTAAAAAAAAAAAAAAAAGAGGGGGAGGTTGTGGACTCTCCATTTCCAGAAAGAAAGAAATTTATACGGTAAGCATAAATTTTGTTTTCTTTCCTATGACATGGAGAGTCCACAAAGTCATTCCAATTACTAGTGGGAACCAATACCCAAGCTAGAGGACACGGAATGAACAGCGAGGGAGAAAAAGGCATGAGGACCTAAACAAAAAAGACACCACCGCTTGAAGAACCTTTCTCCCAAAAGAAGCCACAGACGAGGCAAAAGAATTAAATTTGGAAAATTTGGAAAAAGTAAGCAAAGACAACCATGTTGCCGTCTTGCAAATCTGTTCCACAGAAGCTTAATTTTTGAAAGCCCAAGAATAGGAGACAGTCCTAGTGGAATGAGCCCAAATTCTCACAGGGAGAAGTAGAAGTAGAAGTGGCCTTCTGACCCTTACGCTTTCCAGAGAAAACAACAAACAGGGCAGAATATTGCCGAAAATCCTTAGTAGCTTGTATGTAAAATTTTAGAGCCCGCACAACATCCAAGTTATGCAAAAGACGTTCCTTTGGAGAATGATTAGGACAAAAAGAAGGAACAACAATTTCCTGATAAATGTTTCGATCCGATACCACCTTAGGGAGAAACCCCAATTTAGTATGAAGGACTGCGCTTATTAGCATGAAAAACAAGGTAGGAGGAATCACACTGCAGAGCTGAAAGCTCAGACACTCTGCGAGCGGAAAATATGGCAACAAGAAAGAAAACTTTCCACAATAACCGTTTTATATCAACAACATGCATTGGCTCAAACGGAGCCTGCTGCAAAACTTTAGGAACTAAATTAAACAGGTTTAAACATAGGCCTGATTCTAACCAGGACCTGTACAAAGGCTTGAACATCTGGTATGTCTGCCAGACATTTGTGAAAAAGGATAGATAACAGTGAAATCTGACCCTTTAGAGTACTGACCGATAAACCCTTATCCAGTCCATCCTGAAGAAAAGACAAAATCCGGGGAATCCTCACCCGGCTCCAGAACCCCTTAGATTCACACCAAGAAAGATATTTACGCCATATCTTATGGTAAATCTTGCGAGTAACTGGTTTTCAAGCATGAATCATAGTTTCAATGACCGCTTCAGAAAAACCACGTTTAGACAGAACTAGGTGTTAAATATCCAAGCAGTTAGCTTCAGAGAGTCTAGGTTTGGATGGAGGAAAGGACCCTGAAGTAGAAGGTCTTTCCTCTGAGGTAACCTCCAAGGAGGTAGAGATGACTTCCTTACTAGATCCGCGAACCAGATCCTGCGAGGTCATGCAGGAGCTATTAGTATCAGTAATGCTCTCTCCTGCTTGATACAAGCAATGACTTGTGGCAGGAGAGCAAACAGAGAAAAAAGATAAGCCAGAGAAAACCTTCAAGGAACAGCTAGAGCATCTATCAGAAAGGCCTGAGGATCTCTTGACCTTAAACTGTACTTTGGAACCTTGGCGTTTTGGCGGGATGCTATCAGATCCAACTATGGAACCCACCATTTGAGGGACATCTGAGAGAAGACTTTCGGATGGAGAGCCCACTCGCCAGGATGAAAGGTCTGTGTGCTCAGAAAATCTGCTCCCCAGTTGTCCACTCCTGGAATGTGGATGGTAGACAATTGTGGAACCTCTGTAAGTAAAATCTTCATGGACAGGGAATCTATTATAGTCCCTAGGAAACTCACTTTGGTAAATGGAACAAAATAACTTTTCTCCAAATTCAAATTCCACCCATGGGAACGTAGAAAAGACAACAGCATCTCTGTATAAGACTGGGCTAGTTAAAAAAAAGATGACGACTGAACCAAGATGTCATCTAGATAAGGCGCTACAGCAATTCCATGGAATCTGATCACAGAAGCGCCCCCAAAACCTTTGTGAATATTCTGGGAGCCGTGGCCAGACCAAATGGAAGTGCAACAAATTGGAAGTGCGTGTCCAGAAAGGCAAACCTCAGATACTGATGGTGTTCCCTGTGAATGGGAACGGGAAGGTATGCGTCCTTCAGGTCTATGGTCGTCATAAACTGACCTTCCTGTACCAAAGGAAGAATGGAACGAATAGTTTCCATCTTGAAGGACGGAACTCAGAGGAATTTGTTGACACTTGAGATCTAGAATGGGCCGAAAAGTTCGCTCCTTTTTGGGAACCACAAATATTTGAATAGAATCCTAGACCTTGTTCTGCTAGAGGGACAGGAACAATAACTCCCAGAGAGTATAGGTGTTTTACACAGATTAAGAAGTACTCCATTATATGGTTTGAGGATAGTCTTGACAGGAGAAATCTGCCCCTGGGAGGGCAAGACTTGAATCCCATTCTGCAACCCTGTGATACTATGTCCACCGCCCAAGGATCTGGGATATCGCGTATCCAGGCTTGACAAAAAAGTGAAAGCCTGCCTCCCACCTGATCCATACTGTAACCGGGGTCGGAACCTTGATGCTGATTTAGAGTCAGCAGATAGTTTCTTGTTTTCCCTTGTTTCAGGGCTGGTTGGATTTTCAAGAAGATCTAGGTTGATCTGGTTTTGAAGAGGAAGAGGAGAACTTTTGTCCCTTAAAGTTACGAAAGGAACGGAAATTAGAAGTCTGGCAACCTCTTGGTCTATTCTTGTCCTGAGGTAGGAAAGACCCCTTTCCCCCAGTAATCTCTGATATGATCTCTGCCAGACCAGGTCCAAAGAGTCTTTCCCTTGTAAGGTAAAGCCAAAAGCTTGGTCTTAGAAGAGAAATCGGCCGACCAAGATTTTAACCACAGAGCCCTGCAATCTAGTATCGTGAAGCTAGACATCTTAGCTCCCAGAAAAATTATCGGCATATTGGCATCACAGATAAAAGTATTGGCCAATTTGAGAGCTTCCTCTACTGTAGTTTCCTCAGTAATAAGATCAGATAATGCATCACACCAATAAGATTCAGCTCCTGCAACCATAGCAATACTCGCTGCTGGTTGCCACTGTAACTATTACATATACATCTTTTTTAAGTAAATCTCTAGCTTCTTGTCCATTGGTCCTTACAAGAGCAACTATCCTCTATAGGAATGGTAGTTCACTTAGCAAGAGTAGAAATAGCTCCTTCTACTTTCGGAACAGTGCGCCATGAGTCACGAATAGAGTCAGCAAAAAGAAACATCATCTTAAAAAAAGTGGAAGAGGAAAAAAATAACTCCTGACTTATCCCATTCCTGAGTAATAATTTCAGACATCTTCCTTGGGACAGGAAAAACCTCCTCAGAAGATGGAGAATCATAAACTCTATCCAATTTAGAAGACTGTGGGGTTGACAGCAACCGAAAGTTCAGAGTCGTCTAAAGTAGCTAAAACCAGGGATAGGCACAGACAAAGGCCGTGGCGGACATTTTCCAAAGTGCAAACCTTAGTGAAAGACACCAAGGTACATTTGAAATTAAAAACATTATTTTATAGTGCTTGGTGTTATTATACTGATACAAATACCACTGATCCTATAACCAGCCCTCGTCTGGCTATACCCATAAGTCAGTGTCACTACTGTGTCATTATATAGTGTTGGGTGTTATAATACTGAAGCAGATACCACTGATCCTATAACCAGCCCTCCTCTGGCTATACCCATGTGCCAGTGTCACTGCTGTGTCTTTATATAGTGCTGGGTGTTATTATACTTATCAACAAAGAAGAATATCCCCTATGTTATGATCCCAGACCAAAATAAAATGTCCACTGTTTAAGGCACAGCACAAGCACATAAGTCGAAGTAAAGTGATTCGATCATACCTTTATTATGGCATGTCGGACAAACACTCTGCATACAATAGCGGTGTGACTACCAGGAGAGGGACTATGAGTACGGCTCTCCTAGCCGAAACGCGTTAGTCTTTATTGGGGGTTACCCATACTCTCTATCGCTTATATTCTTCATTTTAAATGTCAAAATAAAGTTCTAAGTTTTATTTTTACTCATTGGTGCTTGGCTTATTTCCTGATTTTTTTGATAATACCAGGAGACACAGGTGTGTGTCTCCTGGTAGTCACACCGCTATTGTATGCAGAGTGTTTGTCCGACATGCCATAATAAAGGTATGATTGAATCACTTTACTTCGACTTATGTGCTTGTGCTGTGCCTTAAACAGTGGACATTTTATTTTGGTCTGGGATCATAACATAGGGGATATTCTTCTCACCACATCCAAAGCTCTCACCACATCCAAAGAATGTAAGGATCTTTCCAAAGAATTCTTAGGATTAGGACACAAGGAAGGGACAACAATTTCTCTACTAATGTTGTTAGAATTCACAACCTTAGGTAAAAATTGAAATTAAGTCTGCAAAACTGCCTTATCCTGATGAAAAATCAGAAAAGGAGATTCACAAGAAAGAGCAGATAGCTCAGAAACTCTTCTAGCAGAAGAGATGGCCAAAAAAAACAACACTTTCCAAGAAAGTAGTTTAATATCCAAAGAATGCATAGGCTCAAATGGAGGAGCCTGTAAAGCCTTCAAAACCAAATTAAGACTCCAAGGAGGAGAGATTGATTTAATAACAGGCTTGATACAAACCAAAGCCTGTACAAAACAGTGAATATCAGGAAGTTTAGCAATTTTTCTGTGGAATAAAACAGAAAGAGCAGAGATTTGTCCTTTCAAGGAACTTGCAGACAATCCTTTATCCAAACCATCTTGAAAACACTGTAAAATTCTAGGAATTCTAAAAGAATGCCAAGAGAATTTATGAGAAGAACACAATGAAATGTAAGTCTTCCAAACTCGATAATAAATCTTTCTAGACACAGATTTAGGAGCTTGTAACATAGTATTAATCACCGAGTCAGAGAAACCTCTATGACTTAGCACTAGGCGTTCAATTTCCACTCCTTCAAATTTAATGATTTGAGATCCTGATGGAAAAACGGACCTTGAGACAAAAGGTCCGGCCTTAACGGAAGTGGCCAAGGATGGCAACTGGATATCCGAACAAGATCTGCATACCAAAACCTGTGAGGCCATGCTGGAGCCACCAGCAACACAAACGATTGTTCCATGATGATTTTGGAGATCACTCTTGGAAGAAGAACTAGAGGCGGGAAAATATAAGCAGGTTGATAACACCAAGGAAGTGTCAATGCAGCCACTGCTTCAGCCTGAAAATCCCTGGACCTGGACAGGTATCTGGGAAGTTTCTTGTTTAGATGAGAGGCCATCAGATCTATCTCTGGAAGACCCCACATCTGAACAATCTGAGAAAACACATCTGGATGGAGAGACCACTCACCCGGATGTAAAGTCTGACGGCTGAGATAATCCGCCTCCCAATTGTCTACACCTGAGATATGCACCGCAGAAATTAGACAGGAGCTGGATTCCGCCCAAACAAGTATCCGACATACTTCTTTAATAGATTGGGGACTGTGAGTCCCACCCTGATGATTGACATATGCCACTGTTGTGATATTGTCTGTCTGAAAACAAATGAATGGTTCTCTCTTTAATAGAGGCCAAAACTGAAGAGCTCTGAAAATTGCACGGAGTTTTAAAAACAAAATTTATGCTTACTTGATAAATTCATTTCTCCTGTAGTGTGGTCAGTCCACGGGTCATCATTACTTCTGGGATATTATCTCCTCCCCTACAGGAAGTGCAAGAGGATTCACCCAGCAGAGCTGCTATATAGCTCCTCCCCCCTACGTCACCTCCAGTCATTCGACCAAAGGACCAACGAGAAAGGAGAAGCCGAAGGGTGTAGTGGTGACTGGAGTATAATCCAAAAAATTTTTTTAGCCTGCCATAAAAAACAGGGCGGGCCGTGGACTGACCACACTACAGGAGAAATGAATTTATCAAGAAAGCATAAATTTTGTTTTCTCCTGTTAAGTGTGGTCAGTCCACGGGTCATCATTACTTCTGGGATACCAATACCAAAGCAAAAGTACACGGATGACGGGAGGGACAGGCAGGCTCTTTATACGGAGGGAACCACTGCCTGAAGAACCTTTCTCCCAAAAACAGCCTCCGAAGAAGCAAAAGTGTCAAATTTGTAAAATTTGGGAAAAGTATGAAGAGAAGACCAAGTTGCAGCCTTGCAAATCTGTTCAACAGAAGCCTCATTCTTAAAGGCCCAAGTGGAAGCCACAGCTCTAGTAGAATGAGCTGTAATTCTTTCAGGAGGCTGCTGTCCAGCAGTCTCATAGGCTAATCGTATTATGCTACGAAGCCAAAAAGAGAGAGAGGTAGCCGAAGCTTTTTGACCTCTCCTCTGACCAGAATAAACGACAAACAGGGAAGACGTTTGACGAAAATCCTTAGTTGCCTGTAGATAAAATTTCAGGGCACGGACTACATCTAGATTGTGTAGCAGACGTTCCTTCTTCGAGGAAGGATTAGGACACAAAGATGGAACAACAATCTCTTGATTGATATTCCTGTTAGTGACCACCTTAGGTAGGAACCCAGGTTTAGTACGCAGAACTACCTTGTCTGAATGAAAAATCAGATAAGGAGAATCACAATGTAAGGCAGATAACTCAGAAACTCTTCGAGCCGAGGAAATAGCCATTAAAAACAGAACTTTCCAAGATAACAATTTGATATCAAAGGAATGAAGGGGTTCAAACGGAACACCCTGTAAAACATTAAGAACTAAGTTCAAACTCCATGGCGGAGCAACAGTTTTAAACACAGGCTTGATCCTAGCTAAAGCCTGACAAAAAGCTTGAACGTCCGGAACTTCTGACAGACGTTTGTGTAAGAGAATGGACAGAGCTGAAATCTGTCCCTTTAAAGAACTAGCAGATAACCCCTTTTCTAAACCTTCTTGTAGAAAAGACAATATCCTTGGAATCCTAACCTTACTCCATGAGTAACTCTTGGATTCGCACCAATATAAGTATTTACGTCATATTTTATGGTAAATCCTTCTGGCAACAGGCTTCCTAGCCTGTATTAAGGTATCAATAACTGGCTCAGAAAAAACACGTTTTGATAAAATCAAGCGTTCAATTTCCAAGCAGTCAGCTTCAGAGAAGTTAGATTTTGATGTTTGAATGGACCCTGGATCAGAAGGTCCTGTTTCAGAGGTAGAGACCAAGGCGGACAGGATGACATGTCCACTAGATCTGCATACCAAGTCCTGCGTGGCCATGCAGGTGCTATTAGAATCACTGATGCTCTCTCCTGTTTGATTCTGGCAATCAATCGAGGAAGCATCGGGAAGGGTGGAAACACATAAGCCATCCCGAAGGTCCAAGGTGCTGTCAAAGCATCTATCAGAACCGCTCCCGGATCCCTGGATCTGGACCCGTAGCGAGGAAGCTTGGCGTTCTGACGAGACGCCATGAGATCTATCTCTGGTTTGCCCCAACGTCGAAGTATCTGGGCAAAGACCTCCGGATGAAGTTCCCACTCCCCCGGATGAAAAGTCTGACGACTTAAGAAATCCGCCTCCCAGTTCTCCACTCCCGGGATGTGGATTGCAGACAGGTGGCAAGAGTGAGACTCTGCCCAGCAAATTTTCTTTGATACTTCCATCATTGCTAGGGAGCTTCTTGTCCCTCCCTGATGGTTGATGTAAGCTACAGTCGTGATGTTGTCCGACTGAAACCTGATGAACCCCCGAGTTGTTAACTGGGGCCAAGCCAGAAGGGCATTGAGAACTGCTCTCAATTCCAGAATGTTTATTGGAAGGAGACTCTCCTCCTGATTCCATAGTCCCTGAGCCTTCAGAGAATTCCAGACAGCACCCCAACCTAGAAGGCTGGCGTCTGTTGCTATAATTGTCCAGTCTGGCCTGCTGAATGGTATTCCCCTGGACAGGTGTGGCGGATAAAGCCACCATAGAAGAGAATTTCTGGTCTCTTGATTCAGATTCAGAGTGGGGGACAAATCTGAGTAATCCCCATTCCACTGACTTAGCATGCACAATTGCAGCGGTCTGAGATGTAGGCGTGCAAAAGGTACTATGTCCATTGCCGCTACCATTAAGCCGATCACCTCCATGCATTGAGCTACTGACGGGTGTTGAATGGAATGAAGGACCCGGCATGCATTTTGAAGCTTTGTTAACCTGTCTTCTGTCAGGTAAATCTTCATTTCTACAGAATCTATCAGAGTCCCCAAGAAGGGAACTCTTGTGAGTGGAAAGAGAGAACTCTTCTTTTCGTTCACCTTCCATCCATGCGACCTTAGAAATGCCAGTACTAACTCTGTATGAGACTTGGCAGTTTGAAAGCTTGAAGCTTGTATCAGAATGTCGTCTAGGTACGGAGCTACCGAAATTCCTTGCGGTCTTAGTACCGCCAGAAGAGTACCCAGAACCTTTGTGAAGATTCTTGGAGCTGTAGCCAGTCCGAATGGAAGAGCTACAAACTGGTAATGCCTGTCTAGAAAGGCAAACCTTAGATACCGGTAATGATTTCTGTGAATCGGTATGTGAAGGTAAGCATCCTTTAAATCCACTGTGGTCATGTACTGACCCTCTTGGATCATGGGCAAAATTGTCCGAATCGTTTCCATCTTGAACGATGGAACTCTTAGGAATTTGTTTAGGATCTTTAAATCCAAGATTGGTCTGAAAGTTCCCTCTTTTTGGGAACTACAAACAGATTTGAGTAAAACCCTTGTCCTTGTTCCGACCGCGGAACTGGATGGATCACTCCCATTAATAAAAGATCTTGTACGCAGCGTAGGAACGCTTCTTTCTTTATTTGGTTTGTTGACAACCTTGACAGATGAAATCTCCCTCTTGGGGGAGAGGTTTTGAAGTCCAGAAGGTATCGCTGAGATATGATCTCTAACGCCCAGGGATCCTGAACATCTCTTGCCCAAGCCTAGGCGAAGAGAGAAAGTCTGCCCCCTACTAGATCCGGTCCCGGATCGGGGGCCCTCGATTCATGCTGTCTTAGGGGCAGCAGCAGGTTTCCTGGCCTGCTTGCCCTTGTTCCAGGACTGGTTAGGTTTCCAGCCTTGTCTGTAGCGAGCAACAGCTCCTTCCTGTTTTGGTGCAGAGGAAGTTGATGCAGTTTCTGCTTTGAAATTATGAAAGGAACGAAAATTAGACTGTCTAGCCCTAGGTTTGGCTTTGTCCTGAGGCAGGGCATGGCCTTTACCTCCTGTAATGTCAGCGATAATCTCTTTCAACCCGGGCCCAAATAAGGTCTGCCCTTTGAAAGGTATATTAAGCAATTTAGATTTAGAAGTAACATCAGCTGACCAGGATTTTAGCCACAGTGCTCTGCGTGCCTGAATGGCAAATCCGGAATTCTTAGCCGTAAGTTTAGTTAAATGTACTACGGCATCTGAAATAAATGAGTTAGCTAACTTAAGGGCTTTAAGTTTGTCTGTAATCTCATCTAGTGTAGATGATTGAAGTGTCTCTTCCAGAGACTCAAACCAAAATGCTGCTGCAGCCGTGACAGGCGCAATACATGCAAGAGGTTGCAATATAAAACCTTGTTGAACAAACATTTTCTTAAGGTAACCCTCTAATTTTTTATCCATTGGATCTGAAAAGGCACAGCTATCCTCCACCGGGATAGTGGTACGCTTAGCTAAAGTAGAAACTGCTCCCTCCACCTTAGGGACCGTTTGCCATAAGTCCCGTGTGGTGGCGTCTATTGGAAACATTTTTCTAAATATCGGAGGAGGTGAGAACGGCACACCGGGTCTATCCCACTCCTTAGTAACAATTTCAGTAAGTCTCTTAGGTATAGGAAAAACATCAGTACTCGCCGGTACCGCAAAATATTTATCCAACCTACACATTTTCTCTGGTATTGCAACTGTGTTACAATCATTCAGAGCCGCTAACACCTCCCCTAGTAATACACGGAGGTTTTCCAGCTTAAATTTAAAATTTGAAATATCTGAATCCAATCTGTTTGGATCAGAACTGTCACCCACAGAATGAAGTTCTCCGTCCTCATGTTCTGCCGCCTGTGACGCAGTGTCTGACATTGCCCTAATATTATCAGCGCACTCTGTTCTCACCCCAGAGTGATCACGCTTGCCTCTAAGTTCTGGTAATTTAGCCAAAACTTCAGTCATAACAGTAGCCATATCCTGTAATGTGATTTGAAATGGCCGCCCAGATGTACTCGGCGCTACAATATCACGCACCTCCCGAGCGGGAGATGCAGGTACTGACACGTGAGGCGAGTTAGTCGGCATAACTCTCCCCTCGTCTGGTGAAATATGTTCAATTTGTACAGATTGACTTTTATTTAAAGTAGCATCAATACAGTTAGTACATAAACTTCTATTGGGCTCCACTTTGGCATTAGCACATATAGCACATGTATCTTCCTCTGAATCAGACATGTTTAACACACTAGCAATTAACTAGCAACTTGGAAATGCTTTTTCAAGTAATTTACAATAATATGAAAACGAACTGTGCCTATAAGAAGCACAGAAAAAATTATGACAGTTGAAAATAATTAAGTTATAGCATCAATCTTTGTCAGAAATATACAATTTTAGCAAAGGATTGTTCCCATTAGCAAAGGATAACTAACCCAGGCAGCAGAAAAAATACACAAATAAACGTTTTTTATCACAGTCAACTACAATCTTCACAGCTCTGCTGTGATGATTACCTCCCTCAAAAAAAGGCTTTGGAGATCCCTGAGTTCTGTAGAGATGAACCGGATCATGCAGGAAGAAAATGAACCTCTGACTGAGTTTTTTGATGCGTAGTAAAAGCGCCAAAAATGGCCCCTCCCCCTCACACATAACAGTGAGAGAGATCAGTGAACTGCTTTAATTTAAACAAAACTATTGCCAAGTGGAAAAAATAGTGCCCAAAACATTTTTTCACCCAGTACCTCAGAGAAATAAACGTTTTTACATGCCAGCAAAAAAACTTTTAACCTCAATAATTAATTGTTATTTAAAACCTATTGCAAGTCCCTGCAAATTAGGTTAAGTCTATGCATACAGTATAAATCCAGTGAAGTACCATTCCCCAGAATACTGAAGTGTAAAATATACATACATGACAGCCTGATACCAGCTACATCTACTGCATTTAAGGCTGAGTTTACATTATAACGGTATGGCAGGATTTTCTAATCAATTCCATGTCAGAAAATAACAAACTGCTACATACCTCTTTGCAGATTAATCTGCCCGCTGTCCCCTGATCTGAAGTTTACCTCTCCTCAGATGGCCGAGAAACAGCAATATGATCTTAACTACTCCGGCTAAAATCATAGAAAAAACTCCGGTAGATTCTTCTTCAAATTCTACCAGAGAATGAATAACACACTCCGGTGCTATTATAAAATAACAAACTTTTGATTGAAGGTAATAAACTAATTAAATCACCACAGTCCTCTCACACATCCTATCTATTCGTTGGGTGCAAGAGAATGACTGGAGGTGACGTAGGGGGGAGGAGCTATATAGAAGCTCTGCTGGGTGAATCCTCTTGCACTTCCTGTAGGGGAGGAGATAATATCCCAGAAGTAATGATGACCCGTGGACTGACCACACTTAACAGGAGAAATATTGATTTGTAATCTCGCCTCTGGTGATCTCTGACAGCACAAGGGGTTTGGAAATCTCAAAAAAGCTCCACAACCTGAAAGACTCGCATTTGTTGTGATCACAGTCCAGGTTGGCCGAACAAAAGAAGCCCCTTGAACTAAACGCTGGTGATTTAACCACCACGTCAGAGTGTCGAACATTGGGATTTAAGGATATTAATTGTGATATCTTTGTATAATCCCTGCACCATTGATTCAGCATACAAAGCTGGAGAGGTCTCATGTGAAAAACTAAATTTATGCTTACCTGATAAATTACTTTCTTTTACGTTATGACGAGTCCACGGATTTCATCCTTACTTGTGGGATATTAACCTCCTGCTAACAGGAAGTGGCAAAGAGCACCACAGCAGAGCTGTATATATAGCCCTTCCCTTCCCCTCCACCTCCAGTCATTCGGCCGAAGGTTATAGGAAGAGAAAAGAAAGGGCTAAAAGGTGCAGAGGTGACTGAAGTTTTCAAAAAATAAAATAAACCTGTCTTAAAATAACAGGGTGGGCCGTGGACTCGTCATATCGTAAAAGAAAGTAATTTATCAGGTAAGCATAAATTTAGTTTTCTTTTACAAAGATATGACGAGTCCACAGATTTCATCCTTACTTGTGGGAAACCAATACCAAAGCAATAGGACACGGATGAAAGGGAGGGACAAGACAGGCACCTAAACGAAAGGCACCACTGCTTGAAGAACCTTTCTCCCAAAGATAGCATCAGAAGAAGCAAAAGTATCAAATTTGGAAAATTTGGAAAAAGTGTGGACGACCAAGTCGCAGCCTTACAAATCTGTTCAACAGATGCATCGTTTTTAAAAGCCCATGCGGAAGTCACAGCCCTAGTAGAATGAGCCGTAATTCTTTCAGGAGGTTGCTGTCCAGAAGTCTCATATGCCAGGCGGATGATGCTTCTCAGCCAAAAAGAAAGAGGTAGCCGTAGCTTTCTGACCCCTATGCTTTCTAGAATAAACAATGAATAATGAAGATGATTGACGGAAATCCTTAATTGCCTGTAAGTAAAACTTCAAGGCACGGACCATGTCCAAGTTATGTAACAGACGATCCTTCTAAGAAGAAGGATTAGGACACAAGGAAGGAACAACAATTTCCTGATTAATATTCTTATTCGAAACAACCTTAGGAAGAAAACCTGGTTTGGCACGTAAAACCACCTTATCAGAATGAAATATGAGATAAGGCAAATCACACTGTAATGCTGAAAGCTCAGAAACTCTTCTAGCAGAAGAAATAGCAACTAAAAACAGAACTTTCCAATATAATAGTATAATATCTATGGAATGCATAGGTTCAAACGGAACCCCTTGAAGAACTCGAAGAACTAAATTCAAACTCCAGGGAGGAGTAATAGGTCTAAATACAGGCTTAATTCTAGATAGAGCCTGACAAAAAGACTGAACACCTGGTACATTTGCCAAACGTTTGTGAAACAGAATTGACAAAGCTGAAATTTGTCCCTTTAAGGAACTGGCTGATAACCCTTTCTCCAATCCTTCTTGGAGAAAAGACAGAATCCTAGGAATCCTAACTTTACTCCATGAGTAACCCTTGGATTCACACCAATAAAGATATTTACGCCATATCTTATGATAGATCTTTCTAGTGACATGCTTCTAGCTTGTATCAAAGTATTGATAACCGAATCAGAGAATCCTCGCTTCGATAAAATCAAGCGTACAATCTCCACGCAGTCAGCTGCAGAGTAATTAAATTTGGAAGTTGGAAAGGACCTTGAATGAGAAGGTCCTGTCTCAACGGAAGTTTCCACGGTGGCAGAGAGGACATGTCCACTAGATCCGCATACCAAGTCCTGCGTGGCCACGCAGGCGCTATCAGGATCACTGAGGCTCTCTCCTGTTTGATTCGAGCAATCACGCCTGGGAGGAGAGGAAACGGCGGAAACACATAAGCTAGGCTGAAAAACCAAGGCACTGCCAAGGCATCTATCAGTTCGGCCTGAGGATCCCTTGACCGGGAACCGTATCTTGGAAGCTTGGCATTCTGTCGGGATGCCATCAAATCCAATTCCGGTCTGCCACATCTGAGAATCAATGAGGCAAAAACCTCCGGGTAAAGTCCCCACTCCCCCGATGAAAAGTCTGTCAGCTTAGAAAATCAGTTCTCTACTCCTGGGGTGTAGATCGCTGACAGATGACAAGAGTGGGCCTCCGCCCAACTGATTATCTTGGATACCTCTATCATCGCTAAGGAACTCCTTGTTCCCCCCTGATGATTGACATATGCCACAGTCGTTATGTTGTCCGACTGGAATCTGATGAATTTGGCCAAAGCCAACTGAGGCCACGCCTGAAGCACATTGAATATTGCTCTCAGTTCCAGAATATTGATTGAAAGAAGAGACTCCACTTGAGTCCAAACACCCTAAGCCTTCAAGGAGTTCCAAACTGCACCCCAGCCCAGAAGGCTTGCATCAGTTGTCAGTATTACCCACAAGGGTCTGCAGAAACAAGTCCCTTGGTACAGATGATCCAGCAACAATCACCAAAGAATAGAGTTTCTGGTATCTTGATCCAGATTTATCGGAGAAGATAAATCTGCATAATCCCCATTCCACTGTCCGAGCATACACAGTTGCAGTGGTCTGAGATGAAAGCGAGCAAACGGAACGATGTCCATTGCCGCTACCATTAATCCAATTACTTCCATACACTGAGCCACTGATGGCCGAGGAATGGACTGAAGTGCTCGGCAAGTATTTAGAATCTTTGATTTTCTGACCTCCGTCAGAAATATTTTCATGGCTACCGAGTCTATCAGAGTTCCCAAGAAAGGAACCCTTGTCTGTGAAACAAGTGAACTCTTGTATATTAATACCTTATTAGAAGGCGGAAATGCAGACAAAGCCTTTTGAATAGAATCAGTAACAAATTCTTTAAAATTCATAGGTATATCATGTACATTAGAAGTTGAAGGAACTGCAACCGGCAATGTACTATTACTGATGAACACATTATCTGCATGTAAAAGTTTATCATGACAACTATTACAAATGACAATCGGAGATATAATCTCCACAAGTTTACAACAAATGCACTTAGCTTTGGTAGAACCGATATCAGGCAGCAAAGTTCCAACAGATACTTCTGAGACAGGATCAGATTGAGACATCTTGCAAAATGTAAAAGAAAAAACAACATAAAGAGCAAAATGTTCAATTTTCTTATATGACAGTTTCAGGAATTGGAAAAAATGCAAATAGCATAGCCCTCTAACATAGAAAAAGGCAAGAGGCAAATAGCAATGGGGTGAAAAAATAATGAAAAAATTTGGCGCCAAGTATGATGCACAACGTAACTGGAAATATTTTGTTGCCAACAACGTCCGGACACTCGCGTCACTAACGACGCAACCTTGTGTAAGGAACTCGGCATCAACTATGACGCCGGAAATGACGAACTTGCGTCAACAGACGTACTTTCGCACCAAAAAATTAATGCGCCAAGAATGACGCAATAAAGTCTAGCATTTGGCACACCCGCGAGACTAATCCTGCCCGCAATTTGCAAAGAAAAATTAAGTCAATTTTAAACCCCAGGTAAGAAAAATATTTCTTAATATCTTTATTTCCCCAAATATGAAACTGACAGTCTGCAAAAAGGAAATACATGAACCTGACTCATGGCAAATATAAGTACAATACATATATTTAGAACTTTATATTAATGCATAAAGTGCCAAACCACAGCTGAGGTGTCTTAAGTAATAAAAACATACTTACCGAAAGACACCCATCCACATATAGCAGATAGCCAAACCAGTACTGAAACGGTTATCAGTAGAGGTAATGGTATATGAGAGTATATCGTCGATCTGAAAAGTGAGGTAGGAGATGAATCTCTAAGACCGATAACAGAGAACCTATGAAATAGATCTCCTGTGAGGAAAACCATTGCATTCAATAGGTGATACTCCCTTCACATCTCTTGTCAATTACATTATATGTATAAGAATCTTGTGTTTTAACAATGAAATTGTCATTCTTACAAGGGAAGCTGTTCTACAGAGTAAGGACCCATTGCTTCATGCCATCTCCCTGGCGCACAGATTCCAATGACTAGTACAGTATGAGGTTTCTATTTTCTTTTTATTTTGAAAAAACTGTTTGCTTGTGTGTAATTTTATTTGTAACAACTTTTTATTAATAATGCATTGTGCATAATAATTTTTGGCATAATAAATAATTCCTTTATTAACAGGGCCGGATTGGGCCGCCGGGATAACGGGAAAAATCCTGGTGGGCCGGCAGGGGCAGCTAAAGTGGCAGTTGTGTGAGTAACGGTGTATATAACCAGTGCTGGCGCTGCTTCAATAAGGTCAGTAGGGGAGCACAAACTCAGCCAAAACAGCCAGCAACGTGAAAATGTAATTTAATTTTTTACATTTTAAAAAGTTAGGCAGTGCACAATTCAAATTGGGCAGGCATAGCAATAGTGCACACTATGCACATGTGAGACACCACACCCTGACCCCCGTGCTGTCTTGTGGCTTCCCCCACCTCATACTGAAACACATCACATTGACACATTCCAGTTCAGTCCCAGTCATGTTCCTGGTTCACAGCACCAGGACCGTGACTGGAGAGAAAGGAGGAGGCGGAGCATGAGCAGAGACAGTCTCAGACACCCGCTGCCACTGCTGCATATATTGAATTAAAGTTGCATATATTTTTTTTTTAAACAAAATTACTTATATACATTGTGTTATTTTAAAAACTCATGACTGGAACTTATGCAACTGCTGGTGGAGGGGGGTTGGTACCAGGGGGGGTTCTGCTGGAGTGCTTGCTTTGTTAGCTCAGATTTCACATCTGTGGTGTGCAACATGCAGTGTTCAGTAACTCTGTCTGTATCTCTGAAAAAAGACTGCAGTGTCAAAGTAAGTGTGTGTAACCTAATGCTATCTTCCACAGCACAGTGACAGCACTATGTAAAATGTTAGTGCTTCAAACATAAAAGTGATTAGACAGCATCCTCAATTACAGTTTGCATACAATCAAAGCTGTGTTCTATATACTGTGTCACATATTGGCACACACAGTCACATGCACTTGTCACCCATATATATTTGTATCACACTCCCCAAGAATGTAAGAGACTGTCCAATTCTGGGAACCTGCCACATGTTAATTAATTGAGCCTTAGTGTTAACTGACAAATACTAAAAACTAAAAATAGGAAGCAGTAGTAAATTGTAAAAAATAAAATTAACTAATGTATCATTAAAATAAACAAAGGGCAAGATCACAACTGACAGATTCAAAGAATCTGATATTAAAATCTGTTCCAAGTGTCAGATGCACCGGTGGGGGTGGGGCGTGGCTGGGCTGGAGAAGGCGGGGTTGGGCCGGTCTATACAAATTTCCAGGGCTGGTCTGATTTCCCAGTCCGGCCCCGTTTATTAAGCTTTGGCCTTTGTCTAATATTTGAATCACGTTACTGAAAGAGACTGGAGTATTAGAACTGTATATTTTAGGTAATTTTCTGCTAAATTGTATTCTGAGAGTTAATGTGTAAATCTGGGTTTTTTCCTTAGGATTTTCCCTTTAATAAATCATGTCTAGTACAGACTAAAGAGTGTTGTTAACCCTTGCACCCACTGAACTAAATCACAAGCTTGTCTGGCGTGGCTAACTTGTGACATTAGCGACAGTAGAAGGGGTCTGGTAACCCTTTCTGTGCCAAACAAGTGACTGGCGCAGGGTTGGATAACCCTGGTTGTCACAATGGCTAATGCAGTCCTAGAGTCAGAAGCCTTACTATGAGGCAGATGTCTAGACAGGAAGGGAAAGCTGACAAAGCAGCTGTTACTGTAGAAAAAATCTGAGCGGCAAAATCCCCATGTAAATACTAAGGCTTGGCATGTTTGAGGAGAAAGCTGAGGCATATTATGCACAGCATTACCCTGAGAGACAGTTGGCTCAGAAGGGAGTAATTTATCTTTAAATTTTAAAGTTTTAGCTAAACAAGAGGAACAAAATTGCATAGGAAGAACAATCTGGGCCTCTAAGCATAATAAACATTTATCCATAGAGATGGACTTATTCTGTTCAGAGTCCATGGAGTAAAAGTCCCACTAGCACAAATAAAATTACTAAGGGGAAGAAAAAAATAAGAAAAAAAAATGTATGCTTACCTGATAAATGTCTTTCTTTCTGTATATGGAGAGTCCAGAAAGTAATTCAATTACTAGTGGGACTATCACTCCTGTCCAGCAGGAGGAGGCAAAGAGCACCACAACAAAGCTGTTAAATGTCACTCCCCTACCCATAATCCCCAGTCATTCGACCGAAGGGAAAAGGAAAAAAGGAATAACACAAAGGTGTAGGTCTTTGTTCATCAATGTCTAGATTCTCTGAGGCTGACTGCGTGGAGATTGAATGCTTAGTCCTAGCCAAGAGAGGGTTTTCTGACAGAGTTCTTTTTACTCTCATTTAAGCTTGTAAGCTGGTTGCTCGTCGCATCTATCATAAGGTGTGGAAGACCTACTTATTCTGTCCTCCAAGATGAACTGGAGAAGGGCTTTTCTACAAGTCCCCTGAAGGGACAGTTTTCGGCCCTGTCTGTACTGCACAAGAGGTTTGCCGAGCTTCCAGATGTGCAGCCATTTGTTAAGGCTCTGCTAGGATCAGACTTGTGTTTAGATCTAAGGCTCCTCCTTGGAGTTTAAATATTGTCCTTTTGCATCGGGCTCTGTTGGAGCCTATGAATGAAGTAGACATTAAATTATTGTCTTGGAAGGTTCTTTTTCTACTAGCTATTGCTACTGCGTGCACAGTCTCTGAGATTGCTGCCTTGCAATGCAACCCCTCCTTATCTGGTGTTTCATGCCGATAAGGCTGTTCTTTGAAACAGGTTAGGTTTTCTTCCTAAGGTTGTGTAAATTCGCAACATCAATTAAGAGATTGTGGTTCCTTTCTTATGTCCTAATCCTTCTTCGTCGAAGGAACGTTTACAATGTATTTCTGGATGTGGTTTGTGCCTTGAAGTTCTATCTTTGGGCCACAAAGGAATTTAGACAAACCTTTCTCTTTTTGTTCTCTTTTCCAGGAAGCATAGTGGTCAGAGGGCCTCTTTGACTTCCTTATCTTTAGCATTCCGTGTACTCTAGAGCTTGGGTATATGTTTCCCACAAGTAAGGAATGCAGTGGTGGACTCTTCTCATATTAAGATGGAAAACATAAATTATGCTTACCTGATAATTTCATTTCTATCTGTATGGGAAGAGTCCACAGCTCCCGCCCGGGTTTTCCGATGGGCGGCCCTAAATTTAATTTTTTTTTCTTCTGGCACCTTTTTCACCCTGATATTTCACCTACTGTTCCTTGTTCCCTCGGCAGAATGACTGGGGTTATGAGGCACTGGGGGAGGTATTTGAGCCTTTAGCTGGGGTATCTTTGCCTCCTCCTGGTGGCCAGGTTCGTTAATTCCGAAGGAATGCAGCTGTGGACTCTTCCCATACAGATGGAAAACATAATTTATGTAAGAACTTACCTGATAAATTAATTTATTTCATATTAGCAAGAGTCCATGAGCTAGTGACGTATGGGATATACATTCCTACCAGGAGGGGCAAAGTTTCCCAAACCTCAAAATGCCTACAAATACACCCCTCACCACACCAACAAATCAGTTTAACGAAAAGCCAAGAAGTGGGGTGATAAGAAAAAGTGCGAAAGCATAAAAAAAAACATAATTTATGTTAGAACTTACCTGATAAATTCATTTCTTTCATATTAGCAAGAGTCCATGAGCTAGTGACGTATGGGATATACATTCCTACCAGGAGGGGCAAAGTTTCCCAAACCTCAAAATGCCTATAAATACACCCCTCACCACACCCACAAATAAGTTTAACGAATAGCCAAGAAGTGGGGTGATAAGAAAAAAGTCCGAAAGCATAAAAAATAAGGAATTGGAATAATTGTGCTTTATATAAAAAAAATCATAACCACCTCAAAAAGGGTGGGCCTCATGGACTCTTGCTAATGAGCTAGTGACGTATGGGATAATGAATACCCAAGATGTGGATCTTCCACGCAAGAGTCACTAGAGAGGGAGGGATAAAATAAAGACAGCCAATTCCGCTGAAAAATAATCCACACCCCAAAACAAAGTTTAAATCTTATAATGAAAAAAACTGAAATTATAAGCAGAAGAATCAAACTGAAACAGCTGCCTGAAGTACTTTTCTACCAAAGACTGCTTCAGAAGAAGAAAATACATCAAAATGGTAGAATTTAGTAAAAGTATGCAAAGAAGACGAAGTTGCTGCTTTGCAAATCTGATCAACCGAAGCTTCATTCCTAAATGCCCAGGAAGTAGAGACTGACCTAGTCGAATGAGCTGTAATCCTTTGAGGCGGAGTTCTACCCGACTCAACATAAGCATGATGAATCAAAGACTTTAACCAAGATGTCAAAGAAATGGCAGAAGCCTTCTGACCTTTCCTAGAACCAGAAAAGATAACAAATAGACTAGAAGTCTTTCGGAAATCTTTAGTAGTTTCAACATAATATTTCAAAGCTCTAACTACATCCAAAGAATGCAACAATCTTTCCTTAGAGTTCTTAGGATTAGGACACAAAGAAGGAACCACAATTTCTCTACTAATGTTGTTAGAATTCACAACCTTAGGTAAAAATTTAAATGAAGTTGGCAACACCGCCTTATCCTGATGAAAAATCAGAAAAGGAGACTCACAAGAAAGAGCAGATAATTCAGAAACTCTTCTAGCAGAAGAGATGGCCAAAAGAAACAAAACTTTCCAAGAAAGTAATTTAATATCCAGCGAATGCATAGGTTCAAACGGAGGAGCTTGAAGAGCCCCCAGAACCAAATTCAAACTCCAAGGAGGAGAAATTGACTAAATGACAGGTTTTATACGAACCAAAGCCTGTACAAAACAATGAATATCAGGAAGATTAGCAATCTTTCTGTGAAAAAGAACAGAAAGAGCAGAGATTTGTCCTTTCAAGGAACTTGCAGACAAACCTTTATCCAAACCATCCTGAAGAAACTGTAAAATTCTAGGAATTCTTAAAGAATGCCAAGAAAATGATGAGAAGAACACCAAGAAATGTAAGTCTTCCAAACTCGATAATATATCTTCCTAGAAACAGATTTACGAGCCTGTAACATAGTATTAATTACGGAGTCAGAGAAAACTCTATGACTGAGAATCAAGCGTTCATTTAGTAAAAGTATGCAAAGAAGACGAAGTTGCTGCTTTGCAAATCTGATCAACCGAAGCTTCATTCCTAAATGCCCAGGAAGTAGAGACTGACCTAGTCGAATGAGCTGTAATCCTTTGAGGCGGAGTTCTACCCGACTCAACATAAGCATGATGAATCAAAGACTTTAACCAAGATGTCAAAGAAATGGCAGAAGCCTTCTGACCTTTCCTAGAACCAGAAAAGATAACAAATAGACTAGAAGTCTTTCGGAAATCTTTAGTAGTTTCAACATAATATTTCAAAGCTCTAACTACATCCAAAGAATGCAACAATCTTTCCTTAGAGTTCTTAGGATTAGGACACAAAGAAGGAACCACAATTTCTCTACTAATGTTGTTAGAATTCACAACCTTAGGTAAAAATTTAAATGAAGTTGGCAACACCGCCTTATCCTGATGAAAAATCAGAAAAGGAGACTCACAAGAAAGAGCAGATAATTCAGAAACTCTTCTAGCAGAAGAGATGGCCAAAAGAAACAAAACTTTCCAAGAAAGTAATTTAATATCCAGCGAATGCATAGGTTCAAACGGAGGAGCTTGAAGAGCCCCCAGAACCAAATTCAAACTCCAAGGAGGAGAAATTGACTTAATGACAGGTTTTATACGAACCAAAGCCTGTACAAAACAATGAATATCAGGAAGATTAGCAATCTTTCTGTGAAAAAGAACAGAAAGAGCAGAGATTTGTCCTTTCAAGGAACTTGCAGACAAACCTTTATCCAAACCATCCTGAAGAAACTGTAAAATTCTAGGAATTCTTAAAGAATGCCAAGAAAATGATGAGAAGAACACCAAGAAATGTAAGTCTTCCAAACTCGATAATATATCTTCCTAGAAACAGATTTACGAGCCTGTAACATAGTATTAATTACGGAGTCAGAGAAACCTCTATGACTGAGAATCAAGCGTTCAATCTCCATACCTTCAAATTTAAGGATTTGAGATCCTGATGGAAAAAAGGACCTTGCGATAGAAGGTCTGGTCTTAACGGAAGAGTCCACGGTTGGCAAGAAGCCATCCGGACAAGATCTGCATACCAAAACCTGTGAGGCCATGCTGGAGCTACCAGCAAAACAAACGAACGCTCCTTTAGAATCTTGGAGATCACTCTTGGAAGAAGAACTAGAGGCGGAAAGATATAGGCAGGATGATACTTCCAAGGAAGTGACAATGCATCCACTGCTTCCGCCTGAGGATCCCTGGATCTGGACAGATACCTGGGAAGCTTCTTTTTAGATGAGAAGCCATCAGATCTATTTCTGGAAGTCCCCACATTTGAACAATTTGAAGAAATACCTCTGGGTGAAGAGACCATTCGCCCGGATGTAATGTTTGGCGACTGAGATAATCCGCTTCCCAATTGTCTATACCTGGGATATGAACCGCAGAAATTAGACAGGAGCTGGATTCTGCCCATACAAGTATTCGAGATACTTCTTTCATAGCCAGAGGACTGTGAGTCCCTCCTTGATGATTGACATATGCCACGGTTGTGACATTGTCCGTCTGAAAACAAATGAACGACTCTCTCTTTAGAAGAGGCCACGACTGAAGAGCTCTGAAAATCGCACGGAGTTCCAAAATGTTGATTGGTAATCTCGTCTCCTGAGATTCCCAAACCCCTTGTGCTGTCAGAAACCCCCACACAGCTCCCCAACCTGTCAGACTTGCATCTGTTGAGATCACAGTCCAGGTCGGAAGAACAAAAGAAGCCCCTTGAACGAAACGATGGTGGTCTGTCCACCACGTCAGAGAGTGTTGTACAATCGGTTTTAAAGATATTAATTGTGATATCTTTGTATAATCCCTGCACCACTGGTTCAGCATACAGAGTTGAAGAGGTCGCATGTGAAAACGAGCAAAGGGGATCGCGTCCGATGCAGCAGTCATAAGACCTAGAATTTCCATGCATAAGGCTACCGAAGGGAATGATTGAGACTGAAGGTGTCGACAAGCTGAAACCAATTTCAGACGTCTCTTGTCCGTCAGCGACAGAGTCATGGACACTGAATCTATCTGGAAACCTAAAAAGGTTACCCTTGTCTGAGGAATCAACGAACTCTTTGGTAAATTGATCCTCCAACCATGTTCTCGAAGAAACGATACAAGTCGATTCGTATGAGATTCTGCTAAATGTGAAGACTGAGCAAGTACCAAGATATCGTCCAAATAAGGAAATACCACAATACCCTGTTCTCTGATTACAGATAGAAGGGCACCGAGAACCTTTGTAAAAATCCTTGGAGCTGTTGCTAGGCCAAACGGCAGAGCCACAAACTGGTAATGCTTGTCTAGAAAAGAGAATCTCAGAAACTGAAAGTGATCTGGATGAATCGGAATATGCAGATATGCATCTTGTAAATCTATTGTGGACATATAATGCCCTTGCTGAACAAAAGGCAGAATAGTCCTTATAGTTACCATTTTGAATGTTGGTATCCTTACATAACGATTCAATATTTTTAAATCCATAACTGGTCTGAAGGAATTCTCCTTCTTTGGTACAATGAAGAGATTTGAGTAAAACCCCAGCCCCTGTTCCAAAACTGGAACTGGCACAATTACTCCAGCCAACTCTACATCTGAAACACATTTCAGAAATGCTTGAGCCTTCACTGGATTTATTGGGACACGGGAAAGAAAAAATCTTCTTGCAGGAGGCCTTATCTTGAAGCCTATTCTGTACCCTTGTGAAACAATATTCTGAATCCAAAGATTGTGAATCGAATTGATCCAAATTTCTTTGAAAAATCGTAATCTGCCCCCTACCAGCTGGGCTGGAATGAGGGCCGCACCTTCATGTGGACTTGGGAGCTGGCTTTGGCTTTCTAAAAGGCTTGGATTTATTCCAGACTGGAGATGGTTTCCAAACTGATACCGCTCCTGTAGGGGAAGGATTAGGTTTTTGTTCCTTATTGTGACGAAAGGAACGAAAACGATTAGCAGACCTAAATTTACCTTTAGATTTTTTATCCTGTGGTAAAAAAGTTCCTTTCCCCCAGTAACAGTTGAAATAATAGAATCCAACTGGGAACCAAACAATTACCTTGGAAAGAAAGGGAAAGCAAAGTTGACTTAGAAGACATATCAGCATTACAAGTTTTAAGCCATAAAGCTCTTCTAGCTAAAATAGCTAAAGACATATACCTGACATCAACCCTAATGATATCAAAGATTGCATCACAAATAAAGTTATTAGCATGTTGAAGATTAACAATGCTATGAGTATTATGATCTGTTACTTGTTGTGCTAAAGCTTCCAACCAGAAAGTTGAAGCTGCAGCAACATCCGCCAAAGATATAGCAGGTCTAAGAAGATTACCTGAACATAAGTAAGCTTTTCTTAGAAAGGATTCAATTTTCCTATCTAAAGGATCCTTAAAGGAAGTACTATCTGCCGTAGGAATAGTAGTACGTTTAGCAAGAGTAGAGATAGCCCCATCAACCTTAGGGATTTTATCCCAAAACTCTAATCTGTCAGATGGCACAGGATATAATTGCTTAAACCGTTTAGAAGGAGTAAATGAATTACCCAAATTATTCCATTCCCTGGAAATTACTTCAGAAATAGCATCAGGGACGGGAAAAACCTCCGGAATAACTACAGGAGGTTTAAAAACCGTATTCAAACGTTTAGATTTAGTATCAAGAGGACCAGATTCCTCTATTTCTAATGCAATTAAGACTTCTTTAAGTAAAGAACGAATAAATTCCATTTTAAATAAATATGAAGATTTATCAGTATCAACCTCTGAAACAGAATCCTCTGAACCAGAAAAATCATTATCAGAATCAGAATGATGATGTTCATTTAAAAATTCATCTGAAAAATGAGAAGTTTTAAAAGACCTTTTACGTTTACTGGAAGGAGGAATAACAGACATAGCCTTCTTAATAGATTTAGAAACAAAATCTCTTATGTTAACAGGAACACCCTGAATATTAGATGTTGATGGAACAGCAACAGGTAATGGAACATTACTAAAGGAAATATTATCTGCATTAACAAGTTTGTCATGACATTCATTACAAACAACAGCCGGAGGAACAGTTACCACAAGTTTACAACAAATACACTTAACTTTGGTAGATCCAGCATCAGGCAGCAATTTTCCAGAAATATCTTCTGATTCAGGGTCAATCTGAGACATCTTGCAATATGTAATAGAAAAAACAACATATTAAGCAAAATTGATCAAATTCCTTAAATGACAGTTTCAGGAATGGGAAAAAATGCCAATGAACAAGCTTCTAGCAACCAGAAGCAAATAAACAATGAGACTTAAATAATATGGAGACAATAATGACGCCCATATTTTTTAGCGCCAAAAAAGACGCCCACATTATTTAGCGCCTAAATGCTTTAAGAGCCAAAAATGACGCCATATCCGGTGACGCCGACATTTTTGGCGCAAAAACGTAAAAAAAATGACGCAACTTCCGATGACAAGTATGACGCCGGAAATGACAAAGAAAATTTTTGCGCCAAAAATGACGCAATAAAAAGAAGCATTTTCAGCCCCCGCGAGCCTAACAGCCCACAGGAAAAAAAGACAAATTTTAAGGTAAGAAAAATTGATTATTCATATGCATTATCCCAAATAATGAAACTGACTGTCTGAAATAAGGAATGTTGAACATCCTGAATCAAGGCAAATAAATGTTTAAACACATATATTTAGAACTTTATATAAAAGTGCCCAACCATAGCTTAGAGTGTCACAAAAATAAGACTTACTTACCCCAGGACACTCATCTACATGTAGTAGAAAGCCAAACCAGTACTGAAACGAGAATCAGTAGAGGTAATGGTATATATAAGAGTATATCGTCGATCTGAAAAGGGAGGTAAGAGATGAATCTCTACGACCGATAACAGAGAACCTATGAAATAGACCCCGTAGAAGGAGATCATTGAATTCAAATAGGCAATACTCTCTTCACATCCCTCTGACATTCACTGCACACTGAGAGGAAAACCGGGCTCCAGCCTGCTGCGAAGCGCATATCAACGAAGAATCTAGCACAAACTTACTTCACCACCTCCATGGGAGGCAAAGTTTGTAAAACTGATTTGTGGGTGTGGTGAGGGGTGTATTTATAGGCATTTTGAGGTTTGGGAAACTTTGCCCCTCCTGGTAGGAATGTATATCCCATACGTCACTAGCTCATGGACTCTTGCTAATTACATGAAAGAAATAAGGAATTGGAATAGTTGTGCTTTATACAAAAAAATCATAATCACCACAAAAAAAGGGTGGGTCTCATGGACTCTTGCTAATATGAAAGAAATGAATTTATCAGGTAAGTTCTTACTTAAATTATGTTTTCTTTCATGTAATTAGCAAGAGTCCATGAGCTAGTGACGTATGGGATAATGAATACCCAAGAAGTGGATCTTCCACGCAAGAGTCACTAGAGAGGGAGGGATAAAATAAAGACAGCCAATTCCGCTGAAAAATAATCCACACCCCAAAACAAAGTTTAAATCTTATAATGAAAAAAACTGAAATTATAAGCAGAAGAATCAAACTGAAACAGCTGCCTGAAGTACTTTTCTACCAAAAACTGCTTCAGAAGAAGAAAATACATCAAAATGGTAGAATTTAGTAAAAGTATGCAAAGAAGACCAAGTTGCTGATCAACCGAAGCTTCATTCCTAAACGCCCAGGAAGTAGAAACTGACCTAGTAGAATGAGCTGTAATCCTTTGAGGCGGAGTTCTACCCGACTCAACATAAGCATGATGAATCAAAGACTTTAACCAAGACGCCAAAGAAATGGCAGAGGCCTTCTGACCTTTCCTAGAACCAGAAAAGATAACAAATAGACTAGAAGTCTTTCGGAAATCTTTAGTAGCTTCAACATAATATTTCAAAGCTCTTACCACATCCAAAGAATGTAACGATCTTTCCTTAGAATTCTTAGGATTAGGACACAATGAAGGAACCACAATTTCTCTACTAATGTTGTTAGAATTCACAACCTTAGGTAAAAATTTAAATGAAGTCCGCAACACTGCCTTATCCTGATGAAAGATCAGAAAAGGAGACTCACAAGAAAGAGCAGATAATTCAGAAACTCTTCTAGCAGAAGAGATGGCCAAAAGAAACAAAACTTTCCAAGAAAGTAATTTAATATCCAGAGAATGCATAGGTTCAAAAGGAGGAGCTTGTAGAGCTCCCAGAACCAAATTTAAACTCCAAGGAGGAGAAATTGACTTAATGACAGGTTTGATACGAACCAAAGCCTGAACAAAACAATGAATATCAGGAAGATTAGCAATCTTTCTGTGAAACAACACAGAAAGAGCAGAAATTTGTCCTTTCAAGGAACTTGCAGACAAACCTTTATCCAGACCATTCTGAATAAACTGTAAAATTCTAGGAATTCTAAAAGAATGCCAGGAAAATTGATGAGAAGAACACCAAGAAATGTAAGTCTTCCAGACTCGATAATATATCTTCGTAGACACAGATTTACGAGCCTGTAACATAGTATTAATTACGGAGTCAGAGAAACCTCTATGACTGAGAATCAAGCGTTCAATCTCCATACCTTCAAATTTAATGATTTGAGATCCTGATGGAAAAATGGGCCTTGAGATAGAAGGTCTGGTCTTAACGGAAGAGTCCAAGGTTGGCAAAAAGCCATCCGAACAAGAGCCGCATACCAAAACCTGTGAGGCCATGCTGGAGCCACCAGCAGTACAAACGAACGCTCCTTTAGAATCTTGGAAATCACTCTTGGAAGAAGAACTAGAGGCGGAAAGATATAGGCAGGATGATACTTCCAAGGAAGCGACAATGCATCCACTGCCTCCGCCTGAGGATCCCTGGATCTGGACAGATACCTGGGAAGTTTCTTGTTTAGATGAGAAGCCATCAGATCTATTTCTGGAAGACCCCAGATTTGAACAATCTGAAGAAATACCTCTGGGTGAAGAGACCATTCGCCCGGATGTAACATCTGGCGACTGAGATAATCCGCTTCCCAATTGTCTACACCTGGGATGTGAACCGCAGAGATTAGACAGGAGCTGGATTCCGCCCATACAAGTATCCGAGATACTTCTTTCATAGCCAGAGGACTGTGAGTCCCCCCTTGATGATTGACATATGCCACAGTTGTGACATTGTCCGTCTGAAAACAAATGAACGATTCTCTCTTCAGAAGAGGCCACGACTGAAGAGCTCTGAAAATCGCACAGAGTTCCAAAATGTTGATTGGTAATCTCGCCTCCTGAGATTCCCAAACCCCCTGCGCTGTCAGAGACCCCCATAGAGCTCCCCAACCTGTCAGACTCGCATCTGTTGAGATCACAGTCCAGGTTGGAAGAACAAAAGAAGCCCCTTGAACTAAACAATGGTGATCTGTCCACCACGTCAGAGAGTGTCGTACAATCGGATTTAAAGATATTAACTGTGATATCTTTGTATAATCCCTGCACCACTGGTTCAGCATACAGAGCTGAAGAGGTCGCATGTGAAAACGAGCAAAGGGGATCGCGTCCGATGCAGCAGTCATAAGACCTAGAATTTCCATGCATAAAGCTACCGAAGGGAATGATTGAAACTGAAGGTTTCGACAGGCTGAAATTAATTTCAGACGTCTCTTGTCAGTCAGAGACAAAGTCATGGACACTGAATCTATCTGGAAACCTAAAAAGGTTACCCTTGTCTGAGGAATCAATGAACTCTTTGATCCTCCAACCATGTTCTTGAAGAAACGACACAAGTCGATTCGTATGAGATTCTGCTAAATGTGAAAAAACTGAGCAAGTACCAAGATATCGTCCAAATAAGGAAATACCACAATACCCTGTTCTCTGATTACAGATAGAAGGGCACCGAGAACCTTTGAAAAAATCCTTGGAGCCGTTGCTAGGCCGAACGGCAGAGCCACAAATTGGTAATGCTTGTCTAGAAAAGAGAATCTCAAACTGAAAGTGATCTGGATGAATCGGAATATGCAGATATGCATCCTGCAAATCTATTGTGGACATATAATGCCCTTGCTGAACAAAAGGCAGAATAGTCCTTATAGTTACCATTTTGAATGTTGGTATCCTTACATAACAATTCAATATTTTTAAATCCAGAACTGGTCTGAAGGAATTCTCCTTCTTTGGTACAATGAATAGATTTGAGTAAAACCCCAGACCCTGTTCCAGAACTGGAACAGGCACAATTACTCCAGCCAACTCTAGATCTGAAACACATTTCAGAAACGCCTGAGCCTTCACTGGATTTATTGGAATGCGAGAAAGAAAAAATCTTCTTGCAGGTGGCCTTCCCTTGAAACCTATTCTGTACCCTTGTGAAACAATGTTCTGAATCCAAAGACTGTGAATCGAATTGATCCAAATTTCTTTGAAAAATCGTAATCTGCCCCCTACCAGCTGCGCTGGAATGAGGGCCGCACCTTCATGTGGACTTGGGAGCTGGCTTTGGCTTTCTAAAAGGCTTGGATTTATTCCAGACTGGAGAGGGTTTCCAAACAGAAACCGTTCCTTTAGGGGAAGGATCAGGCTTTTGTTCCTTATTCTGACAAAAGGAACGAAAACGATTAGCAGCCCTATATTTACCTTTAGATTTTTTATCCTGAGGTAAAAAAGTTCCTTTCCCCCCAGTAACAGTTGAAATAATAGAATCCAACTGGGAACCAAACAATTTATTACCTTGGAAAGGAAGGGAAAGCAAAGTTGACTTAGAAGACATATCAGCATTCCAAGTTTTAAGCCATAAAGCTCTTCTAGCTAGAATAGCTAAAGACATATACCTGACATCAACTCTAATGATATCAAAGATGGCATCACAAATAAAGTTATTAGCATGTTGAAGAAGTTTAACAATGCTATGAGTATTATGATCTGACACTTGTTGTGCCAAAGCCTCCAACCAAAAAGTGGAAGTTGCAGCAACATCAGCCAAAGAAATAGCAGGCCTAAGAAGATTACCTGAACATAAATAAGCTTTCATTAGAAAGGATTCAATCTTCCTATCTAAAGGATCCTTAAAGGAAGTACTATCTGCCGTAGGAATAGTAGTACGCTTAGCAAGAGTAGAGATAGCCCCATCAACTTTAGGGATTTTGTCCCAAAACTCTAATCTGTCAGATGGCACAGGATACAATTTCTTAAATCTTTTAGAAGGAGTAAAAGAATTACCCAGATTATTCCATTCCCTAGAAATTACTTCAGAAATAGCATCAGGGACAGGAAAAACTTCCGGAATAACTATAGGAGGTTTAAAAACCGAATTTAAACGCTTAGTAGATTTAGTATCAAGAGGACTAGAATCCTCCATTTCGAATGCGATTAACACTTCTTTAAGTAAAGAACGAATAAATTCCATTTTAAATAAATATGAAGATTTATCAGTGTCAATATCTGAGACTGAATCCTCTGAACCAGAAAAATCCTCATCAGAAACAGACAAATCAGAATGATGATGTTCATTTAAAAATTCATCTGAGAAATGAGAAGTTTTAAAAGACCTTTTACGCTTACTGGAAGGAGGAATAACAGACATAGCCTTCTTAATAGATTTAGAAACAAAATCTCTTATATTAACAGGAACATCCTGAGTATTAGATGTTGATGGAACAGCAACAGGTAATGACATAATATTACTAATGGAAATTTTATCTGCATTAGCAAGTTTATCATGACATTCATCACAAACTACAGCCGGAGGAACAGTTACCACAAGTTTACAACAATTGCACTTAACTTTGGTAGAACCAGCATCAGGCAGCGTTTTTCCAGAAGTAGCTTCTGATCCAGGGTCAATCTGAGACATCTTGCAATATGTAAGAGAAAAAACAACACATAAAGCAAAATCTATCAAATTCCTTAAATGACAGTTTCAGGAATGGGAAAAAATGCCAATGAACAAGCCTCTAGTAACCAGAAGCAAAAGAAAAATGAGACTTAAATAATGTGAAAAAAAGGTGGAGACAATAATGACGCCCACATTTTTTAGCGCCAATAAAGGTGCCCACATTATTGGCGCCAAAATGCTTTTGGCGCCAAAAATGACGCCACATCCGGTGACGCCGACACTTTTGCCGCAAAACGTCAAAAAAATGACGCAATCACGAACAACTTCCGGCGACAAGTATGACGCCGGAAATTACAAGAAATATTTTGCGCCAAAAAAGTCTGCGCCAAAAATGACGCAATAAAATGAAGAATTTTCAGCCCCCGCGAACCTAACAGCCCACAGGGAAAAAAGTCAATTAAAAACAATTTTAAGGTAAGAAAAAAATTGAAAATTCATATGCATTATCCCAAATAATGAAACTGACTGTCTGAAATAAGGAATATTGACAATCCTGAATCAAGGCAAATAAATGTTTAAACACAAATATTTAGAACTTTATATAAAAGTGCCCAACCATAGCTTAGAGTGTCACAAAAAATAAGACTTACTTACCTCAGGACACTCATCTACATGTAGTAGAAAGCCAAACCAGTACTGAAACGAGAATCAGTAGAGGTAATGGTATATAAGAGTATATCGTCGATCTGAAAAGGGAGGTAAGAGATGAATCTCTACGACCGATAACAGAGAACCTATGAAATAGATCCCGTAGAAGGAGACCATTGAATTCAAATAGGCAATACTCTCCTCACATCCCTCTGACATTCACTGCACACTGAGAGGAAAACCGGGCTCCAGCCTGCTGCGAAGCGCATATCAACGTAGAATCTAGCACAAACTTACTTCACCACCTCCACGGGAGGCAAAGTTTGTAAAATTGAATTGTGGGTGTGGTGAGGGGTGTATTTGTAGGCATTTTGAGGTTTGGGAAACTTTGCCCCTCCTGGTAGGAATGTATATCCCATAACGTCACTAGCTCATGGACTCTTGCTAATTACATGAAAGAAATGAAATTATCAGGTAAGCATAATTTATGTTTTTTAAACAATAAAAATTCTGGAGTAGACTGTCCCTTTAAACTATTACATTTCAAATTAAGGCCTAGCTGTAAGGATATAACAGTTTTACCACCTACGCCACCAAGATAGAGCACACAAGCAAAAGAAAAAAAAATCCCATTAGTGCACCCAAAAATGCTCAGTATTTTCTCAGTATTGGAGTGTACAGAAATTGTAATAATATGGTACTTTATATAATCTTACTTAAGTCTTTATGTTAGATTTTTAAAAATAACATTGGAGGTTTAAATATATGAACACCTTGCCATGAACAGGTTATTTATGATAACTTTGGAACTTTTCATATTTTTCATGTTTCATGTTTATATAGAAAGTCTACTTTTCTATGTAGCCAGCAGTATCTCTTTTTCATCTGATACCCCTTTTGTGTTTGATTCAGCGTTTTTTGTGAAGTTGATATACGAGTGAAGCAACAGTAAGATTTACTTCCAGAGTGGACGATGGAGTGTTTGAAAATTTTGTGATGCATAGTACAGGAATATAGCCTACAGAACAAGAGCCTGAACACAGGGGTGGGAGGGGGAGAAATAAGAAATCTCTGGTTGGATGTGCTGGCTTAACACTGGTCCCACTTGTTGCAACCCACTCTCAGTGGAGGAAACACTGATCACGGTCCCGGTCAAGCAGTTATCTAGAATGTGAAGTCGTACTTGATAGACCTCAATAAACATACACACACAAAAGTATGTGGACACCTATCAATCACACCTATATGAGATTGAAATACCATTGGCATTAGTATGGAGTTGTAACCCCCACCCAATTTGCGGCTATAACAGCTGCCACTCCTCTGAGAAGGCTTTGCTCAAGAGTTTCAAGTGTGCATGTAATTGGAGGTAATTGGAGGTCAGGCACTGATGTTCGATAAAAAGGTCTGGCTTGCAACCAGTGTTCAGGTGTTCAATGTGGTTGAGGTCAGTGCTCTGTGCAGACCACTCTAATTCCTTCATACCAAACTTGTCAAACCATGTCTTCATGGACTTCGCTTTGTGAACAAGGTCATAGTCATGCTGAAACAGGAAAAGGGTCTTCCCCAAACTGTTGCAAAAAAAGTTGTAAGCTCCCAATTGTCTAAAATGTCTTTGTATCATGTAGCATTAATATGACTTTTCACTGGAATTAAGGGGCCAAGCCAAAACACTGAAAAAGAGCCTCACACCATTATCTTTCCTCCAAACTTTATTTTATGCACTATGCATTCTGATAGGTAGCGTTCTGGCACCCACCACACCCAGATTCTTCCATAAAACTGCCAATTGTGATTCACACATTTCCACTGCTCCAGTCCAGAGGTGGTGAGCTTTATTTCCACTGCTCCAGTCCAGAGGTGGTGAGCTTTAAAACAATTCAGACTATGCTTGGCATTGCATATGTTGACATAAGGCTAGTGGAAATCCATTTCATGAAGCTCCTGATGCAAAGTTATTGTGCTTATGTTGCTTTCAAAAGGTATATACAAGGTTTAGTGAAATGCCACATATAAATTCCCCACCATGCCAAGCTGCTGCATGAAAGCCTGGAGCTGCACAGGATAAGGAAGAAAACAGACAGCTGGATGTGGAGCACCATTTGTTAAACAGAGAAGAGAGTAAAGCCTGTGTGGTTCAATTGAAGAGTGAAGGAATCTATAAGAATAGAAAAGTGCCCATCTAGTGGCAGCGGTGCAGAAGAGCAGCCATGCTAGAAACCACACAAAATCTGCTATAGTAAACAAATAGCGGAGAGACAGGAGTGAGAAAAATGACAACCCCTGTGTTACGTGTATGCCGATTCCCAAAACACAGATTTAATTTCCTGCTTGACACATGAAACAGTGAACCCCAGTTGTCTAGAATCATCACATGGATTATGTGCTGTAGAGCAGAAAGGGATACTGCTATTTAAAACATGGTGCATTAAGCTGGTGAAGGGCTAAACAAACAAGCAAAGTATTAACTCAGAAAACAGTTTTTATTTTTAACATTTATATTTTTGCATGGAGTAATGAAGTGGTGAAAATCCTAAATTAAAAGGATGAGACTCTAAAGCGCCAGCAAAATCAGTATACTTTTTTTTTTATAGGCACCATACAGGACCCTGGAAAATGTGAACAAAAATTATCATAAAAGCATAATAAGAACAGTGCTTTACCTGCTCTGTGTGAGTGCTGGGATGAAGGCTAGATACAAGATTGAGCAAATGTCTGAGGGGCAAAGGATCCAGGTTTTTGATTAACGATGGAAATAAATCATGTATATACCGGCTGCAATGTTTTAACTATGAAATAAAAAGAAAGTGTTAGTGTTCAGAGGCACACAGAAACAGTTATTTAATAAGGACCACTAACTTGTCAAGCCATCCATTTCCCTATTCACTTTATACAAAGCAACCACAATTTAACAAGGTTACAGAACTGTCAATCCTTTATTAAACAAGGAGTGTGTTCAGATTTAAATATTTACACTCAAGCAAAGGTATAACTAAACCTGGTATGTTATTTTTTTTTAAGACTTAGACTGGAAAATCTAGCTTTTCCATTACTGCTGAAAGCCTAATCCAAGAAATGGTTATTCCTTCCATATAATTGGGAGTTTTTTCACCATAAAAGAGAGAAACGCAATCTACAGGAAATGGACAAAATAAACACCAAATAGTAATATCTAGAACCTAAAGCGATAAAGAAAATCATTTTGCTTTCAATCATTTGAATGCTGTCATACGTGTCTTGAAATGTGTTTAGAATATTGGGATAATAACCATCTGAACTGGAAAGCCTCCAGATTTAGAGCAGTAGAGCCAAAATAAATAATGAAAATATATTGCAAATGTGTTTTACTACACACAATTTTGATTTTTTTATTTAAAACTCTCAAGGTGTTTATTTTCCTTTATGAAATCAATGTGTTGCCACAGAATATATTACGTAAGACTTTAATTCTAAAGTGATATTTAATATTATATTTATAAAAACTTATATTGTGTAAGATTATTATCTTGGAATAGAGCACATCATAACATTTGGTGAAGTGAGTTTCAAGAAGCTGCTGATAGTGTTTAGGCTAACTAATAAATCAGCATTAATGGAAAACAGTAAAAGTAAGGATTTCAATGCTGAAATGACAAAGCCAAAGATTTTCCTGATATCCCACAAACAATAGTTTAGAGCAATTACAATGTAAGTAGTCAACTGTTCAAAGGAGAGTACTAAAATCCATATGAATCCTGCAACGCTACCTGAGCTGCTGCCCAAATACAGTCTATGTGCTGAGTGCTTAGTCGACCTTCTGCTGCAAGAAAATTCAGTATAACTTGGCACTGCTTGATGATCTAAAATTATAAACACAGAAATGGTTTACTTATATTAAACACTATATAAATCAGCTATATATGTGAAGAACATTGGATGAAAATGACTTGACAAACCTCAATATGCAAATTTGGTCCAAATATATGTTCAACAACATTGTTGCTGATTAGCCAGTCTGCAAGTTCTTTAGCTATTGATCTGGAGAAAATAAAACAATAAAAAAGTACACACTTATTTTCTGCATTGGATAAAAACAAAAAAGACATTTCCAGTAAACAAATTATTATTATTAATTTATCATTAGCCTATTAAAAATAGCAAGAGCACAAAACGTTAAAAAAAATCAGTGGTAAAAACAAAATGTATGCTTACCTGTTAAATGTATTTCTTTCTTGACACGGTAAGTCCACAGGATCATCAATTACTGTTGGGAATATCACTTCTGGCCAGCAGGAGGAAACAAAGAGCACCACAGCAAAGCTGTTAAGTATCACTTCCCTTCCCACAACCCCCAGTCATTCGACCGAAGGAAAAGGAAAGAAAGGAAATAACACAAGGTGCAGAGGTGCCTGAGGTTTATATAAAAAACTATCTGAAAATAAGGGCATGCCATGGACTCGCCGTGGACTCGCCGTGTCAAGAAATAAATACATTTATCAGGTAAGCATGAATTTAGTTTTCTTTCTTATGACACAATGAGCAAACGGGATTATCAATTACTGTTGGGAATCAATAACCAATCTAAAGGACACCAATGATTACGGAGGGACAAGACAGGTAACCTAAACAAAAGGCACCACTGCTTGAAGAACCTTTCTCTCATAGGAAACCTCAACTGAGGCAATATCAAATTTACAGAATTTTAGAAAAAGAGAACAAGGAATATCAAGTCACAGCCTTGCAATCTGTTCCACAGAGGCCTCATTCTTGAAGGCCCAAGAAGAAGAAACAGCACTAGTGGAATGAGCTGTAATACGAATAATATGTCTCAACCAGAGAGAAAGAAAAGTGGCAGACGCTTTCTAATCTTTAAGTTTCCAGAAAAGTATACAAACAATGCAGAAGACCAACAAAGTCCTTCGTAGCATGCAGAAAGAATTTGAAAGCCCGCACAATATCAACGTACGTTATGAAAAGAAGAATTAGAACATAGAGAAGGAATAACAATTTCCTGATTAAAATTCCCGTCCGAAACAACTTAGGTAGGAAACCTTACTTAGTGCAAAAACACCACCCTATCATCATGCAAGCTAAGATAAGGGAAATCACACTGCAGCTGAGAGTTCCGATACTCTCCGAGCAGAAGAGATATCAACAAGGAATAAAACCTTCCCAGAAAACACTTACGTATCTGTGGGATGGATTGGCTCAAACGAAGCCGCTGCAAAACTTAAGAACCAGGTCAAGACTCCAAGAAGGAGTGACCGACGTAACACAGGCCTGATACTGACCAGAACATTGTGCAACTGGAAGACCGCTAGGTGCTTATGTAGCAAAATAGACAATGCAGAAAACTGACCCTCCAGAACATTTGCTGACAAAAAACGTTCTCCAGATCATCCTGGAGAAAGGACAAAAGTCAAGGAACCCTGACTCTATTCCAAGAGTCATACTTGGATTCACATCCAAAAGATATCCATGTCATATCTTATGAAAATCCTTCCAGAAACGGGCTTGTGAGCCTGAATCATGGTCACATTGACCGATTCGGGAAAAAACATGCTAACGGTCAGCTTCAGAGAAGCGAGAATTTGGATGAAAGAAGGGACCCTATTCAGAGGGTCCTTCTTCATAGGAAGTCTTCAAAGTGGAAGAGACAACAACTTCTCTAGGTCTGCATGCAATGCAAGAACCTGCGAGGCCACGCCGAGGCCGTTAGGATCACCGACACTCCCTACTGAGAGATACGAGCAATGACTCGTGGAAGGAAAGCAAACAGGTGAAGCAGGAAAGCCAGCCTGAAATCCAAAAGGACCGCCAGAACATCTATCAGAGCATCCTGAGGATCCCCAGACCTAGAACCGTAAGCTTGGTATTTAGACAAGACATCATCAAATCCAACTCCGGCATCCCCATTTGAGGGTTAAAGGACCATAATACCCAAATATTTAAACTCTTGAAAGTGATGCAGTATAGCTATAAAAAGCTGACAGGAAAATATCACCTGAACATCTCTATGTAAAAAAGAAATATATTTTACCTCAAAAGTTCCTCAGTAGCCACATCCCATTGTAAAAGATTTCTAAGCAGCATATTAGTATGTCTGTCCCGGGACAGCCGAAGGGATGAGCCTTGTGCACTCTCATGCTATTTCTCTGTTCAGTGTAAGGAAGTTTAAATGAAATCTCATGAGAGTTAAGTGAAATCTTATGAGATCACAGTAAAAGAGTTCATGACCTCAGCACTGCAGATGCTGATTGGCTGCTGTTCATTTCTTCATTTTTTTATTTTTTTTACCTGCAGCTGAGAGCAGCTGAGTATAACTGTTTACACAGAACTTACTCTGCTGAACTGAGGAGATTGTGAGGTAAAATATCTTTTTTACATAGAGATGCTCAGGTGATATTTTCCTGTCAGCTTTTTACAGTTATACTGCATCAGTTTCAAGTGATTTAGCATATGAGTATTATGTCCCTTTAAGCTGGAGAACACCTCCGGAAGGAGATCCCACTCCCCGGGATGAATTATCAGTTTATGACAGCCACCAATAGTGAGCTTCCGCCCACTGAACAATTCCAGTCACCTCCTACATGGCTAAGGAACTCCTAGTTCCTCCCCTAATTACTTCACCTCCTGCACAAGACGCAAAGAGAATAACTGGGGGTTGTGGGAAGGGAAGTGATACTTATCAGCTTTGCTGTGGTGCTCTTTGTCTCCTCCTGCTGGCCAGGAGTGATATTCCCAACAGTAATTGATGATCCCGTGAACTCACTGTGTCATAAGAAAGAAATTAGAGCTGCATCTGCTTTAAACTAACAGCACTGTAAATGACAACATAGGTGTGTCTCAGTTTTAAAGCTGAATGAACTTTATGATTTTAAAAGGGATATAGAAGTGCAAAAAGAAAATGCTGTAATGAGTAAAACGCAAGCAATAGTTAAATAATTAAAGCTATATGTGTGTGTGTTTAAATGCGGAAAAACAGAATTTATGCTTACCTGATAAATTACTTTCTCCAACGGTGTGTCCGGTCCACGGCATCATCCTTACTTGTGGGAATATCTCTTCCCCAACAGGAAATGGCAAAGAGTCCCAGAAAAGCTGGCCACATAGTCCCTCCTAGGCTCCGCCCACCCCATTCGACCGACGGACAGGAGGAAAATATAGGAGAAACCATAGGGTGCCGTGGTGACTGTAGTTAGAGAAAATAATTCATCAAACCTGATTAAAAAACCAGGGCGGGCCATGGACCGGACACACCGTTGGAGAAAGTAATTTATCAGGTAAGCATAAATTCTGTTTTCTCCAACATTGGTGTGTCCGGTCCACGGCGTCATCCTTACTTGTGGGAACCAATACCAAAGCTTTAGGACACGGATGAAGGGAGGGAGCAAATCAGGTTACCTAAACAGAAGGCACCACGGCTTGCAAAACCTTTCTCCCAAAAATAGCCTCCGAAGAAGCAAAAGTATCAAATTTGTAAAATTTGGCAAAAGTGTGCAGTGAAGACCAAGTCGCTGCCTTACATATCTGATCAACAGAAGCCTCGTTCTTGAAGGCCCATGTGGAAGCCACAGCCCTAGTAGAGTGAGCTGTGATTCTTTCAGGAGGCTGCCGTCAGGCAGTCTCGTAAGCCAATCGGATGATGCTTTTAAGCCAAAAGGAAAGAGAAGTAGAAGTCGCTTTTTGACCTCTCCTCTTACCAGAATAGACGACAAACAGAGAAGATGTTTGTCTGAACTCTTTTGTAGCTTCTAAATAGAATTTTAGAGCACGGACTACATCTAAATTGTGTAGCAAACGTTCCTTCTTTGAAACTGGATTCGGGCACAAAGAAGGTACAACTATCTCCTGGTTAATATTTTTGTTGGAAACAACCTTTGGAAGAAAACCAGGCTTAGTACGCAAAACAACCTTATCTGAATGGAACACCAGATAGGGCGGAGTACACTGCAGAGCAGATAGCTCAGAAACTCTTCTAGCAGAAGAAATAGCAACCAAGAACAAAACTTTCCAAGATAACAACTTAATATCTATGGAATGTAAAGGTTCAAACGGAACCCCTTGGAGAACTGAAAGAACTAGATTTAAACTCCAGGGAGGAGTCAAAGGTCTGTAAACAGGCTTGATCCTAACCAAAGCCTGAACAAATGCTTAAACATCTGGCACAGCTGCCAGTCGTTTGTGTAGTAAGACAGATAAAGCAGAAATCTGTCCCTTTAGAGAACTCGCTGATAATCCTTTATCCAAACCTTCTTGTAGAAAAGAAAGGATCTTAGGAATTTTGATCTTATTCCATGGGAAACCCTTGGATTCACACCAGCAGATATATCTTTTCCATATTTTATGGTAAATCTTTCTAGTTACTGGTTTTCTGGCTTGAACTAGAGTATCTATCACAGAATCTGAAAACCCACGCTTTGATAGAATCAAGCGTTCAATTTCCAAGCCGTCAGCTGGAGGGAGACCAGACTTGGATGTTCGAATGGACCCTGAACAAGAAGGTCCTGTCTCAAAGGTAGCTTCCATGGTGGAACCGATGACATATTCACCAGGTCTGCATACCAAGTCCTGCGTGGCCACGCAGGAGCTATCAAGATCACCGAGGCCCTCTCCTGCTTGATCCTGGCTACCAGCCTGGGAATGAGAGGAAACGGTGGAAACACATAAGCTAGGTTGAAGGACCAAGGCGCTACTAGTGCATCCACTAGAGTCGCCTTGGGATCCCTGGATCTGGACCCGTAGCAAGGAACCTTGAAGTTCTGACGAGACGCCATCAGATCCATGTCTGGAATGCCCCATAATTGAGTTAATTGGGCAAAGATCTCCGGGTGAAGTTCCCACTCCCCCGGATGGAATGTCTGACGACTCAGATAATCCGCCTCCCAGTTTTCCACTCCTGGGATGTGGATCGCAGATAGGTGGCAGGAGTGATTCTCTGCCCATTCTATTATTTTGGTCACTTCTCTCATCGCCAGGGAACTCTTTGTTCCCCCCTGATGATTGATATAAGCAACAGTCGTCATGTTGTCTGATTGGAATCTTATGAATCTGGCCTTTGCTAGTTGAGGCCAAGCCCTGAGAGCATTGAATATCGCTCTCAGTTCCAGAATGTTTATCGGGAGGAGAGACTCTTCCCGAGACCAAAGTCCCTGAGCTTTCAGGGATTCTCAGACCGCTCGACTGGCGTCGGTCGTAACGATGACCCACTCTGGTCTGTATTAGAATGTCGTCCAAGTACGGTACTACTGAAATGCCCCTTGGTCTCAGAACCGCTAGAAGGGACCCGAGTACCTTTGTGAAAATCCTTGGAGCAGTGGCTAACCCGAATGGGAGAGCCACAAACTGGTAATGTTTGTCCAGAAAGGTGAACATTAGGAACTGATGATGTTCTTTGTGGATAGGAATATGAAGATACGCATCCTTTAGATCCACGGTAGTCATAAATTGACCTTCCTGGATTGTAGGTAGAATCGTTCGAATGGTTTCCATTTTGAACGATGGTACTCTGAGAAATTTGTTTAGGATCTTTAAATCCAGAATTGGTCTGAAAGTTCCCTCTTTCTTGGGAACTACAAACAGATTTGAGTAAAATCCCATTCCTTGTTCCGCCGATGGAACTGGGTGTGTATCACTCCCATCTTTAACAGGTCTTCTACACAATGTAAGAATGCCTGTCTCTTTATTTGGTTTGAGGATAAGACAGACATATGGAACCTTCCCCTTGGGGGTAGTTCCTTGAATTCCAGAAGATAACCCTGAGAAACTATTTCTAGTGTCCAGGGATCCTGAACATCTCTTGCCCAAGCCTGAGCAAAGAGAGAGAGTCTGCCCCCTACTAGATCCGGTCCCGGATCGGGGGCTACTCCTTCATGCTGTTTTGTTAGCAGCAGCAGGCTTCTTGGCCTGCTTACCCTTGTTCCAGCCTTGCATCGGTTTCCAGGCTGGTTTGGTTTGTGAAGCATTACCCTCTTGCTAAGAGGATGCAGAATTAGAGGCCGGTCCGTTCCTGAAGTTACGAAAGGAACGAAAATTAGACTTATTCTTGGCTTTGAAAGGCCTATCTTGTGGGAGGGCGTGGCCCTTTCCCCCAGTGATGTCTGAGATAATCTCTTTCAATTCTGGCCCAAAGAGAGTTTTACCCTTGAAGGGAATATTAAGCAATTTTGTCTTGGATGATACATCCGCTGACCAAGACTTTAGCCAAAGCGCTCTGCGCGCCACAATTGCAAACCCTGAATTTTTCGCCGCTAATCTAGCTAATTGCAAAGCGGCATCTAAAATAAAAGAATTAGCCAACTTGAGTGCGTGAACTCTGTCCATAACCTCCTCATACGGAGTCTCTCTACTGAGCGACTTTTCTAGTTCCTCGAACCAGAACCACGCTGCTGTAGTGACAGGAACAATGCACGAAATGGGTTGCAGGAGGTAACCTTGCTGTACAAAAATGTACAAAAATCTTTTTAAGCAAACCCTCCAATTTTTTATCCATAGGATCTTTGAAAGCACAATTATCCTCGATAGGAATAGTAGTGCGCTTGTTTAGAGTAGAAACTGCCCCCTCGACCTTAGGGACTGTCTGCCATAAGTCCTTTCTGGGGTCGACCATAGGAAATAATTTCTTAAATATAGGAGGGGGGACAAAAGGTATGCCGGGCTTCTCCCACTCCTTATTCACTATGTCCGCCACCCGCTTGGGTATAGGAAAAGCGTCGGGGTGCACCGGAACCTCTAGGAACTTGTCCATCTTGCATATTTTTTCTGGAATGACCAGGTTGTCACAATCATCCAGAGTAGATAACACCTCCTTAAGCAGTGCGCGGATGCCTGTTGAGAAATTTTTCCTGAATCTGAAATTTCCCCATCTGACAAAACCTCCCTCATGGCCCCTTCAGATTGGTGTGAGGGTATGACAGAGCAATTATCATCAGCGCCCTCCTGCTCTTCAGTGTTTAAAACAGAGCAATCGCGCTTTCTCTGATATGCAGGCATTTTGGATAAAATATTTGCTATGGAGTTATCCATTACTGCCGTCAATTGTTGCATAGTAATAAGCATTGGCGCGCTAGAAGTGCTAGGGGCCTCCTGCATGGGCAAAACTGGTGTAGACACAGAAGGAGATGATGTAGAATTATGTCTACTCCCTTCATCTGATGAAACATCTTGGGCAATTTTACTATCTGTGGCAGTACTGTCCTTACTTTGTTTGGACGCTATGGCACAATTATCACATAATTTTGAAGGGGGAGACACATTGACTTTCATACATATAGAACATAGCTTATCTGAAGGTACAGACATGTTAAACAGGCTTAAACTTGTCAATAAAGCACAAAAACCGTTTTAAAACAAAACCGTTACTGTCTCTTTAAATTTTAAACAGAACACACTTTATTACTGAATATGTGAAAAAGTATGAAGGAATTGTTCAAAATTTACCAAAATTTCACCACAGTGTCTTAAAGCATTCAAAGTATTGCACACCAATTTTCAGAGCTTTAACCCTTAAAATAACGAAACCGGAGCCGGTTACAGCTTTAACCCCTCTACAGTCCCAGCTACAGCCTTTGCTGCGACTCTACCAAACCCAGGGGGGAATACGATACCAAAAGAAGCCTTCTAGGAACTTTTCCAACTACTTTCAGATCCTCACACATGCATCTGCATATCTTGCTCTCAAAAGTAACTGCGCAGTAATGGCGCGAAAATGAGGCTCAGACTACAACTGGGAAGGCCCTTCCTGACTGAAAAGGTGTCTAACACAGTGCCTGACGTCAAAAAACGTTCCCCAAGTTTATAAGTGTGAATAACAAGCATAAACATGAATAAAATGCCCAAATAAAGCAATCGATTTTGCCCATAAAAGTGTCTACCAGTTTTATAGCCCATAATAAGCCCTTTATTCCGTTTGAGACTAAGAAAATGGCTTACCGGTCCCCATGAGGGGAAATGACAGCCTTCCAGCATTACACAGTCTTGTTAGAAATTAGGCTAGTCATACCTTAAGCAGAAAAGTCTGCTAACTGTTTCCCCCAACTGAAGTTACTTCATCTCAACAGTCCTATGTGGAAACAGCAAACGATTTTAGTTACTGTCTGCTAAAATCATCTTCCTCTTAAACAGAACTCTTCATCTTTTTCTGTTCAGAGTAAATAGTACATACCAGCACTATTTTAAAATAACAAACTCTTGATAGTAGAATAAAAAACTACAACTAAACACCACATACTCTTAACCATCTCCGTGGAGATGTTGCCTGTGCAACGGCAAAGAGAATGACTGGGGTGGGCGGAGCCTAGGAGGGACTATGTGGCCAGCTTTGCTGGGACTCTTTGCCATTTCCTGTTGGGGAAGAGATATTCCCACAAGTAAGGATGACACCGTGGACCGGACACACCAATGTTGGAGAAAAGGGCTAAATACAGTTACGATCAAAAACAAGAGGATAGAGAATAGTCTACAAACTGGTAAATTCGCTGCTACACCTGAAATGACACTATACTCCTCAAAAGATAGTGTAAGTGATTAAAGTAAAGAACAATAGGTGGCGCTGTAGGGTTAAGTTGGAGAATATGTTCTTTTTTGTATATGGGTGTTTGAAATTATTTCAGACTAGAAATATGATGTAAAAATACAAATACATTTATTCATATATTAATAAACTTAAAACACCAAAATGGTAAAATTGAAGAGATCTCAAATTAAAAATATTTATCGACACCGGTATCCATTAAAAAATCTATTTCTATTTATGCAATTATTGTAGTATATTCTTCTATATGAAATGCTCTTTGGTAAAAAAACTTTTTATATATAATAAAAGTTCATGAATCGCTTGGATAATAAACACTCAGTAAAACTCCCAAATAATTTGCAAGTGAAAAGACATTAATATTGGAAGATTGGCAGATTCGTCATTGAGGGAAAGGAAGGGCTAATAGTAAATTGTTATTGTTGGTTTTATATATAGCTGTAGTCTCTAATTAGTAAGAGTTGCAATATGTTGGTTCCTAGGAATGTATATTACACTTGAATACTGTGAACGTAATAACTTTGTAACAGTTATTTTGTGTTTTGTTCCTCGTTACAAATGTATCTTAAGGTGTCTTATTTTCCAAATATATAATTTTAGATATTTTCTTATGTGAGTCTTTGATATAATATAGATTTATCTTAGGATACTGCTCACCTTGGGATACCAGGCTTGTATTTTCGATATCGCCAGGTGAGCAGTATCCTAAGATAAATCTATATTACATCAAAGACTCACATAAGAAAATACCCAAAAACAGAATTTATGCTTACCTGATAAATTACTTTCTCCAACGGTGTGTCCGGTCCACGGCGTCATCCTTACTTGTGGGATATTCTCTTCCCCAACAGGAAATGGCAAAGAGTCCCAGCAAAGCTGGTCACATGATCCCTCCTAGGCTCCGCCCACCCCAGTCATTCGACCGACTGACAGGAGGAAATATATATAGGAGAAATCATATGATACCGTGGTGACTGTAGTTAGAGAAAATAAATTATCAGACCTGATTAAAAAACCAGGGCGGGCCGTGGACCGGACACACCGTTGGAGAAAGTAATTTATCAGGTAAGCATAAATTCTGTTTTCTCCAACATTGGTGTGTCCGGTCCACGGCGTCATCCTTACTTGTGGGAACCAATACCAAAGCTTTAGGACACGGATGAAGGGAGGGAGCAAATCAGGTCACCTAAACGGAAGGAACCACAGCTTGCAAAACCTTTCTCCCAAAAATAGCCTCGGAAGAAGCAAAAGTATCAAATTTGTAAAATTTGGCAAAAGTGTGCAGTGAAGACCAAGTCGCTGCCTTACATATCTGGTCAACAGAAGCTTCGTTCTTGAAGGCCCATGTGGAAGCCACAGCCCTAGTGGAGTGAGCTGTGATTCTTTCGGGAGGCTGCCGTCCGGCAGTCTCATAAGCCAATCGGATAATGCTTTTAAGCCAAAAGGAAAGAGAGGTAGAAGTCGCTTTTTGACCTCTCCTTTTACCAGAATAAACAACAAACAAGGAAGATGTTTGTCTGAAATCTTTAGTAGCCTCTAAATAGAATTTTAGAGCACGGACTACGTCCAAATTGTGTAACAAACGTTCCTTCTTTGAAACTGGATTCGGACACAAAGAAGGTACAACTATCTCCTGGTTAATATTTTTGTTAGAAACAACTTTCGGAAGAAAACCAGGCTTAGTACGCAAAACCACCTTATCTGCAT